>NC_056741.1:1983629922-1983929922 GCF_019279795.1 Protopterus annectens | reverse complement strand
GTATTGCTCCACAATAAGTCACTCCTCAACTCTAAGCTGAGTAAAGAAAAACAGGTCTCTTCTCTCATCTGACCTTCTCAACAGTCTCAAAGCACCAGGTCTGCCCCTCAAATCTAACCTGAGGAGCAAAGAAAAACTTGGTTTGCTACAACATTAACCAAACACCAAGTGCTAAAGCAAGCACTTCATTTTAGTCCTGACAGGACAAGCAGAAATGCGGTATTGAAATGAATTTCCATACTGGCATACATAAATGCTGGTACAGATTTCCCACCAATCCAGTTACCATCTGCTCATTTTGCTCCCCTACCACCTTGTGCCCAGTGTGACTGCCCCTTCCCTTTTCTTGGCTATGCTTCTGCACTCACGTAAGGTACTTGGAAGCACTGATATTGTTGTTTTGATTGCACTTAATAGTTTGAGGTAGAGCATTTATTTCCTGTAGTATTTCAAGTTGTGGTTGATGTTGCCAGTTTTGTGTCTGTTTTTATGTCGACACTCTTCAGGCCTTCATTTGTTGTGAAGCTGTAAATTGCCTAGCCATTGGTGGCTTCTGAGCAGTGAACCAGGCATGCTGATTGTAAAAATTATGCTTCAGCCAGGAACACCCAAATACTGACCTTGCTGCTGGCATATCTTCTTTTGCTCAGCACTACAACCTTCAGCTGCCTGTCAGATGCTTCTGGTACTTCTCTTTGTCCAATGGGTCTAGTCGACTCCCCTTATCACCCTCACACTTACCCCAACCCATACCTGTGGCCAGTGAGGAGATCCTGTTGCAGCATCATGTTGATTCATAGTTTTTTTCCCCCCATAAGCCCTAACTTCCTGTTACTCATGTCTCACATGCACACAAGGTTTGATGGGCAGAGATGCAATGGGGGCTTGCAGCATTTTGTCATACCTTCCCAGAGACTCAACTGATGCCCCCCATATTTTCCAGTTTATGACAATTCACGTTTTGCATGTCCATAGCCTCTGTCACAGATCTAACCATATGAATGCCTTTCCTCTTAGAGTAGGCACTCCCCTCCTACCTTTCCCATGCCTCAGACACCAAAGTTGCTAACTGAGTTGCTTTGGCCTTTGTCAAGGTTAAATCCTTCTGTATCACAATGGTGCTGTATTGTTGGCACACCTTTTAGAACTGTGGCTGGCTATATCTGCATAAGACACTTCTTTCTGCTGCTACCGAATCAGTGTGGTGAGTTGCATGTTCATACAGAAAAATAACAATCTCTAGATTTTCACTTGTGGTGTAACCTAAGCAGCAACCATATGACTCTTTATAACTTATTATCTCCTCTTTTTGTACTATTTCAGCAATATCAATTTGTGGACTTGTTACCGTCTTTCCTTTCTCCTTCCTTGTGTGGATACATGCTGCATACTTTTACTTTCAGTTCCAAACCTCGATTCATCCTCTTCCTCAGCTTATCCCACCTGATGCTGCCTCTTTTTCCCTTCATCTCCCGCCTTCTTCTTGTTCATATCCTACACACATGGAAGGTATCTTATTTTTAGATGTTACTTGACTGTAGTGTGGGCTGTGGCTAACCTAAGGTAAAATCGTGTACTAGGTGAAGGTGCCCATGGTACCTCCCACTGATTTACTAACCACACATATCACTCAGTGCCCCCCCCCCCCTACGGCCTACCCACAACACCTAGATTACTTTTTTTCTTCCTTTTCTGGCAGTTTGTCTTCAGTTTTCACTTTTGTTAACATTTTATCATTCAACATGTCATGCATTAAGCAAGACTGCATTCTGATAACTGTGGAGGAAATAATTGTATTGATCCAGAGGTCTGAGATTTACTGGGCTCCCAAAATCCATAGGAGTTCTTGATGCCCTGAGCTGCATTTTAGAGTTTTTCATCTAATGATGGCATAAACATAAGTCATGATTAAGAAAAGAAATTCACTTTTACTCTTCAACTTTGCTTTTTCCTACATCCTTTCAGCACATCGTAACTGACCAAGAATCAAGACTACACTGTAGTAACTGTGCAAAAAGTAACACAGTTGAGCTGGGAGCCCAGAAGTCCTGGAGTTATAGATGCTCCTAGAAGGATTTTGGAACTTTTCTTCAACCTTTTTATCCAGTGATGGCTAGAACAAAAATTATTAGTAAGGAAAGAAACACGAAGAAATAGATTGTATCCAATGATTAATGCTTACAGCTGACAAAGTAGCAGTTCAGTATAGACTGATAATACATGCTTGTGAGGCTATATAAATCATGTTTGTGAATAGTACTTGCCCTCAGGGGAAAAAAGATAATCACTTTCTGTATGTTACCCTCTGGGGTTAGTTTTGGATGAAAATGAAAGCACGCTTGGCCACAGTCATATATTTCAAGTTGGTATTTTTATATGTATATACAGCATGCCTCTCTACCATTTCTTACAAAAGACAGCCAGTGTCTCTGTACCAGTTTTATGTCAGAGTGAGATAAAGATTAAAACAAACATAACATATTTCAACCTCTTACTGTCCATTTAAGTAGTCCATCTTACTTCAGACAAATGCACACTACTGAAATCCTAGATAGTGGCTGTTTAAAAAAACAAATGGCAAGGGAGCAGTTGCTTTTATTCAGATAACCCATATCCCCTCCCAGCAGTTACAGCCACTTCTTTGTACATTTCAGACATCTGATAGTGATAAAAGAGGATGGCCATAAAATGTATTTCACCTTTGCTCCACACAAAGAGTTGCCATACATTAAAGTATTTTAAATTGCTTCACACAAATCACAAAGCCAGAAATGAGCAGTACAGTTGATAGTCATTTTCTTCCACAGACAGTCCCAGAAATTATAATTACTTTGTCTCTGTGTATCTCAAATGACCAGTTGTTGTATATCTAAAAAATTCTCTCTTTGTATCTCAAATGACCAATTCTTGAATCTATAAAAAATAAAATTTCCTGTCCTGCATCGCCACACACCATACTTCTCAATTGTTCCTGATATGTGCATCTTGTTTTTGACGTGTCCCTTGTACAATTTTTTGATTTTCTGATAAGTTACTGAGTATTAAGGTCTGTCAGTAACACCAGGCATTACACTTTCATACTTCTTGTTTAACAAATTCATGTTGATGTAAAGCATGATTTCCCATTAACCTTTTAGGTGAAACTGACTGACCAATATTTGAAATTCGTTGTTAATTTTGGACTTTTGTTCCCTCTTGAGCCTCCTTGTTTTTGGCTTTGTACTGATCTTTAAGCAAAGAAGTTGAGCATTGTACTGCCTACTTACCAATTTCTGGTTGATAACTATCAACATATTTAAAAAACACACACATCTCATGCTGCCAGCAGTGGAAGCTTCAGGTTCTATCTTCACACTGCCCCATACCAAGCAACATTCAGTTTACATTTGAACATTGCGGGCTTTCTGCTCTGTCCTGCAGCATCTCCTCCCAGGGTTCCTGCCTCATGGCTGGTATTTTTTTCTTTTAAGGGACACCTTGAGTCATTATTTATGCATTTTTATAGTAAATGAATGTTTTATTGCTTTAAAATAAATAATTAAATACATAAGTAAATAATGATGATCTCCTAGAAGAACAGCACCCTAGGGGCCACCTAGTTGGCCTATGCGTAAAGCAGACTATGCTGTGGAATATCTTGTATGTAATTTAGAGACTTATGTGATACATAAAGCTACCAGTAAACTAAAGATGCATTTATATACTTATTTTTCAAATGATCTTTCTGTTGTACTACAGTTATGCATAGCAGCTCTCTGTGTTATTAAGCATTATAGTATTTTTTTTTGGGACTCTATTTCGAATGGGCCTGGACCAGCTGAACAAACAAATTATTAAATGAATATATGTAGATACACAGATGGGAAGATAAATGCTATGAAGCTTATAACTCAGATTTTGCATCTGGAGTCAATATATTTTTCATAAACTAGTTGAAGTAGGTTTCAGTATCTAAGAGACATAGAAGAAAAGAAGGATTTAATTAACAGTAAAATAGTTTCATATTTTAGACAGATGCTGTCAACTCTCGATCTTTTCTGTCCATGAATAACCGGTATTTAACTGCATTGTTAAAGATACTGATTTGCAAGGTGTGTAATCTGTACATTCCCAAGTCAAACAGTTAACTACAAGGATATGGTTAACAGATCAGGTCAGTGGCTTTGCTTGTACTGGAGTAACACACATGCAGCATCTTTTGTGAGATAACCCCCTAGTGTTTCTTCTGTAAGCTTTTAGAGTGTTTCAGTGGAATACATGAGGTGATATGATTCTTCCAGTGAACACTTCTGTAAACACCTTCCTATGTTTGGGGCAGAGTGTGGGACTGTTTGCTAGCAAAGGCCCATGTGGAAGTGAGAGACATTGCACAGCCAGCCTATTGCATATCCCCTCTTCATCATTTCAGGCTGGTTGGCTGCTGAGGGAAATGAAGGGCCAAAGGAAAAAAAAAACTCAAACCACCCCTAATGGCTGTCTAAATGATGGTCTCTCTCTCTTGGTTGACCTTTGCACCAGTGATGGGGAATGAATGAGCTGATTAGCCAGGAGGAGATGATGTTTGACAGGCAGTGGGGGCAGAGAGTGACAAAAAAAGGTATTGTGTAATTTTATATATATAAAATGCGATTGCATTTTGATTGTGCTTCTGGCACTTCGAGAGTGTATCAGTTTGTGTGTGTGTATTGGTTTGATTTTCTTGATTTTATTTTGCACCTTACCTAAAGTATCCCCTCTTGATGTTCATCATACATACAGCTGCAGTCATTACAGATGGGTTCTCCTGCCGTCAGGCAGGTCCTCGGTCGGCCGAATTCCAAAGTCTAGGTCCGGCATCGGTTGTTGTCGCTTTCTTTCCTGACATCAGTGCGACAGGGGTATATAAGATACAGCCGACGCCATTTTCTTCAGTCTTTTTTGCCGCGCGGTGCCCGAAGCAGAAGCAGTTCGCAAGTGCCGGTCGGCCAGCTCCTGAAATTACGAAAATTTGGAAACCGAAGTCTTCTTTAAAGCTAAGTACCCCGTTGGGGAAACTTTTCTTGCCTCAGACCGATGTCAGACAAAGTTAACAATTGTATTTCTTGTGGGAAGCAAATACCGCATAAGGATTTCCATTCCCTCTGCATACCTTGCTTAGGCCCAGACCACGACGTCTCGGGCTGTCGCTTTTGTGCTACTTTCAATAAACGCACTATTAAGCGTCGGGCGGAGTTCGCCCAGCACTTTTTTGGTAAAACTTTTAATTATAAAATGTCGTCGGAGACTCCGACTACTGTTTTGTCCAAAAAACGCAAGGACAAAGACCGACACGCGAGGTCCGCGGTCTCCACCGACACCACGCCAAAACCGGCTACACGTGGTCTGGTTCTCAGTGAGGCGCCTGCACAGCCCCTGACTACCGACAACGCTTCTCTGGCGGTGTCTTCTGTAACCGAGACCGCAGGTTCCTCGGCCCATACCCCGACTACAGCTACCGAAGCCGCTGTGAGTGTTGAGCCTCTTAATGTGGACAGGTCCACTTCCACCCATGGTGTCTTCAGACCTTCTTCTTCCTTTTCCATAAAGGCCTTTACTAAGTCTAAATCAGCCATGCATTCCAAGAGGCCTGTTGCACAGGGCCCATCTCCAGGCCCCATGCCTAAAAAGCAGATGCTCAAAATGGCTGAGGATTTAATTACTCTTATCAGGGGTTCCCAGCCCCCTCCGGACAAGAGACCCAGAGTGGAGGAAGATTCTCCCTCTTCTGACCAGGGCTCCATTATTTCAGAACATTCTGATGTGGAGGAACATTCATACTCCCCTTTTGAAGATTCTGATGTAGAACAGTCCATTCCTTCTGTATCCCCCCCAGAGGATTTTTCATTCGGGGAAACCTTGCATACCTTGAGGGAACACTTCCATTGGGAAGGCCAAGATTTCTCAGATTCCAAGAAAAGGCTTAGGGAATTTCTTTTGCTACCTCAGCACAGACCTCTGGCGATACCTCCTGTCTTGGACATACTTGATGATGTTTACTCGGAGGCTTGCCTTAATCCGGACTCCCTGCCTCCTGCCCCAGTCAAGCCTGATAGGTACTACAGAGTTCCTAACTCACACCAATTCCTTTACAAAAGCCATAATGCAGACCCTGAAACCATTTCTCAAGGCCCCAAGGGTATGAAGGCCTCTACTGCTAAGCATCCATTACCTTCCGAGAGAGAGTCTAGATCCTTAGAAAGGTGGGGAAAAAAGGTATATACCTCGGCCACCCTAGCCATGAGGGCCTTAAATTGTCAGTTCCATATGCATAAATATCAACAGTTTCTGTTATCACAATTAAAGAATAAAATGTCACAACCTGAACAACCAGATTTGAAGGAGTTGCAGGATATGATGCATAGTGCAGAACAAGTGGGTAAACACACCTTACAATGTGGCTATGATGCTCTAGAGGCCTCAAGTAGAGCTGCTGTTACAGGATCAGTCATTCGTAGACATGCCTAGCTTAGGGAAAAAACCTTGCCTGACCATGCTAAAGCTAAACTATTAGATGCTCCTTTACAAAAGGATGTATTATTTGGTTCTAATGCTGAGGAGATTCTACGGAAAATGGAAGAAAAAGCTAAATCTATGCAAACTGTCAAGGCTTTTCTCCAGGTGCAACCACCACGTTTTAGCAGAAATTGGCCTTCAAAAAACTGGTCCTTTCCAGCCACGGACAAGCGTCAAAGAGGTAGATACAGGCGCACAAGGGGCAGAGGACAATCTCAAGGATCATATAGAGGCAGACAATGGCAATCTCCAGCTCCAAGAGGTGGTGAAGACAGTGCACAACAATACAGGAAACAAACCCAATGACTTTTCCCTTTGCATGCCAAGCAAGGCTCAGGTAGCAGCACCCTTGGGAGGAAAGCTGGCATTATTTTCAAAAAATTGGCATATTGTCACAAAAGACAAATGGATCCTGGACATTATGAACAGAGGCTACAGATTTCATTTTCACTCTCTTCCAAAAATGAGAGGCATGCCGAACCTGCCACACAATCAAAGGGCAGAGGCTCAAATACAAATTTCAAAGCTCATGGGCATGAAAGCTATTCAAGAGGTACCTACTCACGAACAAGGTCAAGGTTTTTATTCCAGACTATTCCTGGTACCAAGGAAGGGAACCGATTGGAGACCCATTTTGGACTTATCCATCCTAAACACATTTCTAATCGTACTAAAATTCAAGATGCTCACCTTACAGCAGCTTCTTCCCATGCTGGGCAAGGAGTCTTGGCTGGTAACATTGGACCTCAAGGAGGCATACCTGCATGTCCCAATCAGACAAAGCTGCAGAAGATACCTCAGATTTCTTGCAGGTTCAACCCATTATCAATTCTCTGCATTGCCCTTTGGCTTATCTACTGCGCCCAGAGTATTCACAAAATGCCTGGCATCAGTAATTGCCTACTGCAGACTTCAAGGGATACAAATTTACCCTTATTTGGATGATTGCCTGATCCAGGCGGACAACAAACTCATACTTCTGGAACATCTGGCTTATGTAACACAGTTATTGAATTATCTGGAATACACAGTCAACAAAGAGAAATCCAGGCTAACACCATCTCAGAAAATAATTTTCCTGGGTGCCAACTTGGACACAAACACCCAGATGACCTATCTTACCCCAGAAAAACAGGGGCAACTGACTCAGTACTTCAAGATACTAGCAAATTGTACCAGGCTAACTGCATGGAAAATCCTGCAGGCTCTGGGATTCATGGCATCTTGCATTCTTTTAATCCCATATGCAAAGTTGCATATGAGGAAACTTCAGTGGTACCTAAAAAACTTATGGTCTCAACACAGCCACAGTTTGGAAACAGTAATACCACTAATTCCATGTTTGCAAAAGGAATTTCTATGGTGGGCCCAAGCATGCCAAACAAACACAGGTCTACCATTCTGCAAGCCTCAAGCAAATCAAGTCATCACAACAGATGCCTCAGACTACGCCTGGGGGGCACACATGACAGACAGGTGCATTCAGGGAAAATGGTCCCAAAAGGAAAAGCACCTTCACATCAATCAAAAGGAGATGCTAGCAGTGATAAATGCAATTACAGCTTTCAAGGACCTACTGCATCCAGGACAGTTATTGATAAGAACAGACAACACCAAAGTAATGTGGTACATAAACAAACAGGGA
The DNA here is from genome assembly GCF_019279795.1 of Protopterus annectens. Classification (NCBI taxonomy): domain Eukaryota; kingdom Metazoa; phylum Chordata; order Ceratodontiformes; family Protopteridae; genus Protopterus; species Protopterus annectens. Next base: position 1,983,921,746 of record NC_056741.1, on the reverse strand, counting down.
GGAACACATTCATACCCCCTGTGCAGGCTGGCCATGTCACTTTGGAACATGGCTCTGGAATGGCAAATCGAACTTCAAGCACAGTACCTGCCAGGTTTGGAAAACACGCTAGCAGACAATCTAAGCAGAAATATGACAGATCCGCATGAATGGAAGTTGCATCCTCAAGTGTTTACAAAGATAATCCAAGCGTGGGGAAGGCCAGACATAGATCTCTTTGCCTCCCACAAGAATCATCAATTGACAAAATTCTGCTCAAGGACATTTCATCCAAAGGCCTGGAGGGTGGCAGCCCTTTCTTTCAGTTGGGCAGCACTGACAGTTTATGCCTTTTCACCTTTGCCTCTACTGCCCAAGGTGCTCTTGAAAGCAAGAGCAGACAGACCAAGGATGATACTGATTGCTCCAGACTGGCCAAGACAACACTGGTACCCACTCCTGAGGAGTCTAACACATTCTCCTCCCTGGACCCTACCTCTAATGCCTCTTCTCCTGACTCAGCACAGCTACAAAACTCTACACAGTCAGCTGAAAACACTCAACCTGGCTGCATGGAAAATTCCTTAACACCACAACAGACCCTACTCTCCAAGGAGGTGCAGGATGTCATTTTGGAGGCAAGAAGGCCATCTACTAGAAAAGCTTACTCCGCAAAATGGAAACGGTTTTGTGCTTGGAATGAGAAAAAGGGCCAGGATCCTAGAAAACTGAATTTGCCTCAAATATTACAGTATCTAGCTGAGCTGCTGAACAGTGGACTTTCATTTTCCTCCATCAAAATCCATGCCTCAGCCATTTCTGCAGAATACAACACTGATCCACCCTTATTCTCTCACCCACTCTTAAAGCAGTTCCTCAGAGGGGCTAAGAATATAAGACCTCCAAGGAAACAACCAATACCAGCCTGGAATCTTAATTACATTCTAGAAAAATTAATATTGCCTCCATTTGAACCAGCTGCCTCAACAGATTTGCAATATTTGTCCTGGAAAACAGTTTTCCTTCTGGCTATTACCTCAGCGCGTAGGGTCTCGGAACTACAAGCCCTCATGGCTATGCAGCCCTTTCTCATCTTCCATCAGGACAGGGTTTCCCTACGAACCAACCCATCATTTATGCCTAAGGTAGTATCCAGGGTAGCTTTAAATCAGGCCATACACTTACCTACCTTTTACCCCAATCCTCAAAACAAAGGGGAAAGGCTGCTACATTCCTTAGACATCCATAGACAGCTGCGTTACTATTTGGACAGAACAAAGCCCTTCAGGAAATCAGAACAACTCTTTGTGTCCTATGCTGTAGGAGCTCAAGGGAAGCCAATTTCCAAACAGACAATTTCAAAATAGATAGGCCACTGCATATGGTTTTGTTACTCCTTTCATGGTAAATCTGTACCTGCAGGCATCAGATCCCACTCCACAAGGGCCACAGCTACCTCTACAGCCTTCCTCAGAGGAGTCCCTACCAAAGATATTTTGGAGGCAGCCACTTGGAGTTCTGTGCATACCTTCACTAAACACTACCACCTACCTTTATACTCCAAAACTAGAGCAGGCTTTGCCACTGCTGTGTTGCAGGGCATTCTGACTCCTCCCAGTTCCACCTAGTACCTACCACCCTGTGCGTAGTTTTGGGATTCTACCCATCTGTAATGACTGCAGCTGTATGCACAATGAACATAGTACAGTTTTGTACCTACCATAAATGTAGATGTTCGAGTGCTAATACAGCTGCAGTCCAGGTTTCCCTCCCACCTTCCCCTCTGGGTACAGACCTAGTGGCTAACTCCTCATCTTACAACCTGATTGGGTTATCCTTCTATGGTGTATTTGCTTGCAACTTCTGATTTTTGATTATATTGCATTACATGATTATATATAATATATATATATATATATTATAGGTTCATAGGTTCATAGGTTTATACTAGGCTATCTGCCCCAAGGCATTTATAAGCCTAGCCCGAATTTTTGTGGCTTACGCCACCCCTTATATGAAAAAATACTGTACCCATTAGTTTGTTGTGCCTCTGTCCAGCAGTGACACAGAGATGATTCCCGGGGTAAACCTACGATCTCCCATCCACAGGTCAAGATTTCTCTTGAACAGAGCCAGCGAGGTGCTCTGCCTCACATGGACCGGGACTCTATTCCACAGCATAGGGAGTCTCTGAGTGATAAATCTATCCCTCCAGCACGTCCTATTTATATCCGTGCTAAGGTTTAAGTCACTTGCTCTAGTGGTTTTGGTGGATTTGGATTTTTTGAGGTGGAGCATGTCCATTAATTCTGGGTTGGACATGGCCTTGTATGTCAGGCACATGTCACCTCTGAGCAGACGGTATGCGACTGAATAGAGCTGGAGTTTCTTCAATCTGGCAGCATATGACAGATTTTGGAGTCCCTTTATCCTTTTGGTGAGAAACTTTTGGGGTCTCTCCAATTGCTGCAGATGTCGGGCGAGATACATCCCGAATGGGGCATTGTATTCGATCATTGGTCTGATAAGTGAAGAGTACAGGGGAACAATGACCTCACTAGATCTGGATGTGAATCCCTTCATGATCAGGTGGGCAATGTAGAAGGTCTTTCTAACCACTTTAGCAACGTGAGTGTCAAAAGAAAGGCCACTGTCAACCTGGGTCCCCAGGTCCCTGATAACCTCTTCTGTGCTTAGTGGATTGCCACCTATATGGTAGCTTGGGGCTACCTTGTTTTTCCCAAAGGGTATGACTATACATTTTTTGGCGTTTAACTTCAGGCCATGGCTCTGGCACCAGCTATCTGTTTCCGTGAGTCCCTTCTGAAGGATATCTGTGTCCGATGCACTTTCCACTATGGCGCCCAGTTTGCAGTCGTCTGCAAACTTTGTCAGCCAAAGTCCTCCCATGTTGGCCTGTACTTCTGAGAAGTAGATGCCGAACAATAGGGGCCAAGGACCGAGCCCTGTGGGACACCACTTGTGACCGGCTTGGAGTCTGACATAGCGCCAGCAACTCTAACCCTGTGGGTTCTGTCCTTAAGCCAGTTTGCAACCCATCTTGTGACATATGGGTTTACATTTAAGCTGGTAAGTTTTTCTACAATACCCGAGTGGGGTATTGTGTCGAAAGCCTTTGCAAGGTCAAGGTAGGCTGCATGGACTGCCTTTCCCTCTTCAATGGCCTTGGTGACTGTTTCGAAGAAGTCGACCAAGTTCAAAAGGCATGATCTTCCCTTGATGAAGCCAAACTGGGTCGGGTCCAATGTCTGCAAGTCCCCTATATCTTTGTTTATGAGCTCCATTATGATCCTCTCCATAGCTTTGCAGACTAGACTTGTTAAGCTTATGGGGCGGTAATTACCAGGGTCCGTAGAGGCACCGACTTTGTGGAGTGGGACCACAGTTGCCGTACGCCACTCCTTGGGCACGTATCCTGTGGTAAGGCTGAGATTAAACAGCTGCCTTATGTGCGGGTTTAATTCCTCATTTAGCTCGTGTAGCACACAGCCGGGGACACCATCCGGTCCCATTGATGCTGTGTTTTTAGCTTTAGAGAGAGCAGCTTTCACCTGCGCATTTGAGATGTCTGGGTGGCTACACTCCGCTGGGATAGTTATCTCTCCTTTAGGGGGGGAGAGGGGGGTGAAGTTTGCACTGAACCTGTCTGCCAGTATGTTGGCAATGTCTGTGGGTTCAGTGATTTTGTATCATTTTGGACTAATTCTGAGCATATCTGGGAGTTTCCACCCAGGTTCCTAACATAGCTGAAAAAGGCCTTATGATTGTCCTTTGAATCCATGGCAATTTTTCTCTCAAAATTGGCCTTAGTTGATTTTATGAGTGCTCGTATTTTTTTACTAATAATGATCAGGGGTGACTTCCCTTTTATGGATTTTGTTCTATCATGTAATAGCTTTCTCCTCTTATTGTAAAGTTTGTTAATGGCTGGGGTCCACCAGACTGGACGTTTGCCCTTTGTGGAAAGAGTCTTGGTTTTATTTGGGATTGCCTGATCCATGCAGTCCTGGAGGTGTTCATAGAAGGCATTTGTAAGGGCTCCTTCTGGGGGCACCTGACATCTGGGGTAAGAAAGACTGAAGAAAATGGCATCGGCTGTGTCTTATATACCCCTGTCGCACTGACGTCAGGAAAGAAAGCGACAACAACCGACGCCGGACCTAGACTTTGGAATTCGGCCGACCGAGGACCCGCCTGACGGCAGGAGAACCCATCTGTAATGACTGCAGCTGTATTAGCACTCGAACATCTACATTTATGGTAGGTACAAAACTGTACTTTTTCCCAGAGTGTTTTTAAATACTGTGAATTTCCCAGAGGTAGACCCATATGTTAATCACCTGTTTTGTAAGATCAGAGCAACCTATTATTTTACAGACACTACATTGTAACTTCACACTTAAGTGTTTTATAATGTCTGAAGTTTTTCTAAAATTGTACCCAAATGTCCCATTTCCTGTGACTACAGCTTTTCACTCCCCCCACACCACCTTAGTTTGTTTGTGTCTTTTGGCTTTTCCCGGTTAGGGGTCGCCACAGCGGGACTCCGGTCCGCTAATGATTGGCAGTTGATTTTTACGTACCGGCTTGCCAGGCCTGACGCACAACCTTCAACGAAGGTACGCCCATTCACGCATGTCTCCACGCAGAAGACGCTCTAGCTGAGAATCGAAATGCACGTTAACCCTAACTCTACACCTTATCATAGAAAAACCCTTTCCGTAATACTGCCATTGCACAAAAGATACCTTGGGCACATGTGGCATACATACACACATACAAAGTCTTTCCCTTTTCTTAATCCTGACTCTGACCTTGACTGACAAACACATACACAGTCCCACTCCTAATGCATGTCACTGTTTTGGCAACACAAACATTTGAAAACGCAGATGTTCGGTAATGAAAGCTTGACAAAAAGTCTCCACATTACACTTTATGAACAAACATGAACAAATGCACATTAGACATTAGAAAAAGTGTAGGAGAGCCAGAGCCATATCTATATCTGTATATGTGATATGTATGTATATATATGTGTGTGTATAGATATATACATATGTATATATATATATATATATATATATATATATATATATATATATATATATATATATATATATATATATATATGGGCCCCTTTCACATGGTCAGCTTTTCATAAAGTCTACTTTCATATGGCCGAGACCATATGACTGACTTTTGAAAAGCCGACCATAGGGAACAGCTATCTCTGCACAGTGCGGAATGGGAAAATGTCTCACTAACGCACAGTAGTGCGATCTCAAACTTGGTATATTAAACTTACAGGGGGTGTGGGGGGCAGGGGACATAGCCCCCCTGCTAACAGTTTAAGGTAAGTGTTTGTTGTGTATTTATGTTTACTTTACATGGTCCGCATTCTGAAAGTTGATCATATGGTCTCGGCCATATGAAAGTCGACTTTCTGACATGTTGACCATGTAAAGTAGACCCATATATATATATATATATATATATATATATATATATATATATATATATATATATATAAATGTGTGTAAAATTTCAGCACTTTGCAATCACCTGTGTTTACAGTTACCTGTATCGTGCTTAGGCAGTTCAGTGATTCAAGCAATCACCCACGTAAATGAAACCCCTAAAGAGCGCATGCGCGTGTAAATAAATAAAAAAAAAAAAAAAAAAAATATATATATATATATATATATATATATATATATATATATATACTGCAATCTTAAATGCAAAGAATGACAAACTCAGCATATCAAACCTTTATTACAACAAATTACAGAAAGATTCTGCGAATGGTCCACTTTGAAGCAGAGGATTCAGTCTACTACCATAAAAACAACACCCTGCTCTCTTCACAGGATTCAGTCTACTACCACAAAAGCAAACACATAAAAAACTGCTTGAACCAATTCTTTTTTCTGTAATACTTGAAACCATGTACACTTTGGCCAAATGCCAAGTCTTACCTTAAAATAACCAAATTGATAAAATAAACCTTGTTCTTTTAAGACATCCTAAATATTTTCCATAACCTATCTGTACTAACAATCTTTTCAATAATACCCATCTATTGATCATAAATAACTTCTTTCTTTCCAAATTAAACATCTAACATACTTATCTCTGTATCAAAAAATTTAATACCTTCTATCTCCACTTCTTTCCTACACCACGACTCTTGTCCTTACTTAATTCTAACTGTGCATCTTCCATACATTCCATCAATCTTGCATCAACCTTGACCAGATTTTAGAAATTTTACAGTGCAACTCTGTGTGTGTGTGTGTGTGTGTGTGTGTGTGTGTGTGTGTGTGTGTGTGTGTGTGTGTGTGTATTAATGCATATGTAGTTTCCCTTATAAAGTCTAAATGCACTCTTGTTGAATGCATTTTGTTTGAAGTAAAGTGATTGAATGAAATATGGTTCAAAAAGGCAGCATGGAAGTCTTGTATTTGCCTGAGATTACTAAGTAGCAGAGATACACACCATCCATCCATCTATCCACAACCCCTTTTCCCATTTTTTTTCACATGGGGTCGGGGTGTCACTTTAGCACTGGCAGTCATCTAGAGCCAAGGTTTATACCACTGGGTGGTTAGCCCTACCATGGAAGTTCGACCACACCACACACTTGCATGCACACTCACACCTATGGCCAGTTTAGAATGTCCAGTCCACCTACTGCATGTCTTTGGAATGTGGGAGGATACCGGACCAACCGGAGGAAACCCACATGAGCATAGGGAGGGTATGCAGACTCCACACAGAAGGCATCCCAGCAGAGAATCGGACCAGGGAACGTCTTGCTCTGAGGTGACAATGCTGTCTGCTGGGCCTTTTCTATGATACTGTGTGATCTCAGAGTTTGTATTAAAAAAAAAAAAAAAGGTGTTTTGTCTTTGCCTTACTTAAGTTATTCTGTTTTTCTATTTATTTGATATGTGTAGGCAGAATTCAGAGTAAGTATGTGCGCGCGCCCACACGCACACACACACACATACAGACACACATGTGCGCACACTCGCTCTGTCTTATATGGGTTTCATTCAAATGGTTGATTGCTTGGATCATTGAACTGCCTAAGCAGTTGCAGATGTGATTTTAAACACAGGTGATTGCAAAGTGCAGATATTTTTGTGGGAGATCAGAGTACAGAGATGGCAGGGAATTTGCCCTTTATCCAATGTTTTGCATTTTCAGAATTGGCATGTGTAAGTAGAAGGGGAGCGGGGGGTTTTGGGGGAAAATTTGCTCTGTCCCCATTGTTGTGCAGGCTGGGAGTTAGCACATGTAATAGCAGGGATTTTTTTGCTCCTCCTTGCAAAAACACTTGTTGCAATTTTTTTTGACAGGTTGAGTTGCCAGTGATAGTGTTCAGTTACTTTGTATTTGTTTTTTTCTCTAAAAACTGCATTTTACCTGATTTTGGCCTAGCACTCAAATGTGGGGTCATTTATTGCACTGTTGTGATTATTTTGCTGCTTGTGTATCTCTGCTACCTTTAAACTACAACAAAAAGAAAAAAAAAAAAATCTTGCTTTTTTCCCACTTTCTGAAAGTTAAGAAAGTTCAGTTACAGATTTGCTGTTCTGAACTGTTTGGAAGTTTCTAGAAGGCCAGTGCTTGCTTGGGCTAAAGGGAAGTCTCTGTTCACCAGTGGGAGTGGTTAACACTGAACAGCCTGCCTGTCCCTGGAGGAGTGGTTACTACCTAGAAGCTGTAGTTTTATTGGCCATTTTAGGTCAATTCTAAACTCCTTGATCTCTCTCTCTTAAAACCAGGCTGCCTCGTGGTTTTGGCGTCTTTTCAGGCTTGCTAGTTGTTGCTGAAGCACCTACCAAGAGGAGAAAACGCTGAGAGAAGAAAAGGAGCCACTTTTGTGATTTTAAATATTTTCTTCAGATTTTTGTTAAGTTTTACTGCTTTGCCGCCTACATTTTGGCATTTTCCGGCTTGCTAAAGTTTATATCTGTAACAGTAACAGTACTTGGAACACATCTAGAGCCTGTTTACTGCATTTCCTGTGTTGCACTTAATTTAACATCGTTTTTTTCTCTAAAAACTGCATTTTTCCTGATTTTGGCCTAGCACTCAAGTGTGGGGTCATTTATTACACTGTTGTGATTATTTTGCTGCTTGTGTATCTCTGCTACCTTTAAACTACAACAAACAGAAAAAAAAAAATCTTGCTTTTTTTTCCCACTTTCTGAAAGTTAAGAAAGTTCAGTTACAGATTTGCTGTTCTGAACTGTTTGGAAGTTTCTAGAAGGCCAGTGCTTGCTTGGGCTAAAGGGAAGTCCTGTGTTCACCAGTGGGAGTGGTTAACACTGAACAGCCTGCCTATCCCTGGAGGAGTGGCTACTACCTAGAAGCTGTAGCTTTATTGGCCATTTCGGGTCAATTCTAAACTCCTTGATCTCTGTCTCTTAAAACCCTACAACTGTCTTTTTGCGCGGTTTTGCGCACTGAGCAGCGTCGGGCAGCGCCGCCTAAACAGGTTTAAACTATTCCAGGCTCCACAAAGTCTGCTCTTCACTTTTTCCCTTAGAACTGTTCAAACTCTCAAAGTAATCACTCTATTCTCTTTCTAAAGCCCTGCACTTGCTCAGCTCTTATAAGGAAACACTAACTAACTAAAGCACTACACCCTCCTTGACTTCTCAAGTATTAGACTCCCGATTGGTCCTTCCTGATCAAGTGAAAAATCAGTTCCCTTCCCTAATCTGATCAGTAAAAAAAACAGTTCCCTATACTAATCTGGTATGTCCAAGGGTCAGTTTCAAGGTTACTCTCCAGTCCAGCTGGTGAATCTGGGAATTTTGAGGCAATGTTACAATTGCCTTATGTACACAGACAACCCTCTCCTCCTTCCAACAAACTCTAATACATGTGAGAGATGCAGTTACACAGCCAAACTGGAGGCAGAGCTCTCTCAACCCAAGACTGGCACAGCCAGTCAGGAGGAAAAGGTAACCACCCACACCACAAATCCAGTCTCACACAGACATATTGCATCTGCATACCCAACACATAAACACACAAAAACCTACTCGGAGGCTCTAAATAAAAATCTGCCTAAACAGCAAAGACCTCCTAAGCAGATATCCAAGCAACAGCCACCCCTCAACAATACCCACAAATCACATATCTCACAAAATCAGTGTGCCTCACAGTCACAGCCCATAAGGCCAAACAACACACCAAATACACTTGTTATAGGGGACTCTGTTGTCTGGCACACTGACGTCCCACTCACCAGACTGAACAAGGAGAAGGTCACTGTAAGTTGCCTGTCGGGTGCTAGGATCCGCCACATAATGCAAGCACTCAGGTCACTCCAAAGCAAGTACAAGTATGACTCCGTCATTATCCATGCTGGTGTGAATGACCTGAGACGTACCTCCCTGGACTACATGAAAAGAGACATAGAGGAGCTCTTTGACCATGTAGCCCAGGCTGGTATGTCCCTGACCTTGAGTAGCATCTTGCCTCACCAAGAATGATGCCACAGTATAAAGACAAAATGATCACTTTCAACAATTGGCTAAGGTATTGGTGTCATTCAAAGGGGATCCAGTGTCTGTCAGCCTGGGATGACATGCTCGACAAGCCACGTTGCTTCGCTAGGGACGGTTTGCACCTGTCACCCTTAGGCTTTCGTATACTGGCCAAGGCTCTTGCCACCCCCATAGTGCCTTTTTTAGGCAAGGCTCAAAGGACAAACCCACCTCCATAGACAACCCAAAGATAAAAAAACTAAAGGTAATGCTACTCAATGCCAGAAGTATAAACCTCAAGATGCACGCACTCGAGACTCTCCTCAGTATGGAGAAAATCGATGTCTGTGCAGTAACAGAAACCTGGTTCAAGGCTCCTGAGACCACCCCAGCACTACCAGGTTATAACTCATACCATGCGTTTCGGCCCCAAAACTCATACCGAAGCACAAAAGGAGTGGGGGAGTATCTATATTCATCAAAGATACCTACACCTCCAGGTTAGTGGCACTGCACGAAGCATCAGAAACCATCCATGTGCAACTAACAGCAGGCAAAACTGCCTTTCAGTTTGTAGCCTGCTACAGAACACCCTCCCTATTACAGGAACCCCACTTGGCATTCCTGAGAACACTGGAGAATATGAAGGTCTCTCCAAACACTATGTTATTGGGTGACTTCAACTACCCAAACATTGACTGGGAAAACTACTCAAGCCCAAACACCCTCGCCCAATGGTTCCTTGAATTTATAAACTCTAACGCAATGGAACAACAGGTCACCACTCCCACAAGAGGGAACAACATATTGGACCTGGTCATCACCAGCATGGGGACACTATGTTCCACACCAGAGGTAAACCCCTCATTGGTAAGATCAGACCATAAACAAATTTCCCTGGACATCCATATCCTGTCCCCACCCCCAACCAAGGAAATCACTGTAAAGAATTTCTCCAAAGCCAACTTTGCACTTCTCAAGACTGAGGTGGAATCCTTCAAAGCCCCTGGGCCAGAGGATAATACAGCCCAATCCGCAAAATCCTTTACAAATGCATTCTATGAGCACCTGCAGGAATGCATGGATCGTGCTATCCCAATAAAACCAAGACTCACTCCTCCAAAAACAGGAGACCGGTCTGGTGGACCCCAGCCATAAATAAGCTGTACAACAGAAGGAGGAAGCTACTACATGACAGACCAAAATCGCAAAAAGGGAAGGCATCTCTGATCAGTATTAGCAAGAAACTTCGATCCCTCATAAAATCATCAAAGGCCAGTTTCAAAAGAAAAATTGCCCTAGACACTAAAGATAATCACAAGGCCTTCTTTAGTCATGTCAGAAACATGGGCGGAAACTCCCAGATATGCTCTGAATTGTTACATAACGGTACAAAATATACCGAACCTACAGACATAGCTAACATCCTGGCAGACAGATTCAGCGCAAACTTCTCCCCCCCTACCCCCCCAAAGGAGCAAACGCCTATCCCAACTGAATGCAACCTCCCTGACATCACAGATGCACAGGTAAAAGCTGCCCTCTCCAAAGCAAAAAACACAGCATCTATGGGACTGGACGGTTTCCCAGGCTGTGTCTTACATGAGCTCCAAGAAGAACTGAACCCTCACATTAAGTCACTGTTCAAACTTAGCCTTACTACAGGATATGTACCCAAAGAATGGCGTACAGCTACAGTGGTCCCACTCCACAAAGGTGGTGCCACAGCGGACCCCGGGAACTATCGCCCCATAAGCCTGACTAGTCTGGTCTGTAAAGCTATGGAGTGTATTATCATGGAACTCATAAACAAAGACATTGGGAGCCTCCAGACACTGGACCCTACCCAATTTCGGCTTTGTTAAGGGCAGATTTTGCCTCTTAAACCTAGTTGATTTCTTTGAAACAGTTACCAAAGCCATAGATGAGGGCAAGGTAGACCACACAGCCTACCTGGACCTTGCAAAAGCTTTCGACACAATACCCCACTCGGGCATCATAAATAAGCTTACCAGCTTAAATATCAACCCCTATATCACAAGATGGGTTGCAAACTGGCTCAGAGATAGAACCCACATGGTCAGAATCGCAGGTGCCATGTCCGAATCCAAACCAGTTACAAGTGGCGTCCCACAGGGCTCAGTTCTGGGACCTCTCTTCTTCGGTATATACTTCTCTGAGGTTCAGGCTAACACGGGGGGATTATGGCTGACAAAGTTCGCAGATGACTGCAAACTGGGGGCCATAATCGAATCTCCAGCTGACACAAGCATCCTCCAAAAGGGTCTCACAGAGACGGATGCTTGGTGCCAGAACCACAGCCTCAAGCTAAATGCTAAAAAGTGCATAGTCATCCCCTTTGGGAAAAACAAGGTGCCCACAAATTACCACATAGGTGGTAATCCATTAAGTACGGAAGAAGTAATTAGAGATTTGGGGACCAACGTAGATAGTAATCTCTCCTTTGATAATCACGTTGCCAAAGTGGTTAGAAAGACCTTCTATATAGCCCACCTTCTCACGAAAGGGTTCGCATCTAGATCAAGAGAGGTAATTGTGCCCCTCTACTCGTCACTCATCAGGCCCATAATTGAATACAATGCCCCTTTTGGGATGTACCTTACCCGACACCTGCAGCAACTGGAGAGACCCCAAATGTACCTCACCAAGAGGATCAACGGCTACAAACAGATGTCCTATGCAGCTCGACTAAAGAAACTCCAGCTCTATTTAGTTGCTTACCGCCTACTCAGAGGCGATCTATGCCTGATGTACAAAGCCATGTCAAACCCAGAATTAATGGACATGCTCCAAGTCAAAAAATCCAAGTCCCTTAGAGCTACACGCTCCAGGGACCTAAACCTCAGCACAAAAATAAATAGGACATGCTGGAGGGACAGATTCATTTCCCAGAGGCTCCCCTCACTCTGGAATAGAATCCCAATTCATATTAGACATAGCCCCTCACTGACCCTCTTCAAGCGAAATTTGGATGCGTGGATGGGAAATCGCAAATTCACCCCTGGGATCTCTCCTGTGTCCCTGCTAGACAGAGGCACAGTAAACTAATCTTAAAAGGGTACCTTCTGTGACCTACTTTACAGAGGCACAGTAGGCTAATCTAATAGGGAGGCGGAAGCCATATACACTCTGGCTAGGCTTATAAATGCCCTAGGGCAGATAGCCTAGTATCTACCTATGAACCTATGAACTAGTGAATTTGATCAGTTGCTATACTAATGCTTTATGATGATGCATGTTTGGCAAATGCCTTTTGGGATTTTAGTGATGCCTGTTTGGTTAATCTGATCATTTATTTGCACTAGCTCTGCAGTTGCTCTAAAATATTTTTCAATGCTTTGCCGAGTTGCATTCTGTACTGACTTGGTTCCCTGTTGCTTTGTGACTGATTGAAAGGCATTTACTGTGTTTATTTATCTTGCACTATCATGAAGAAGCAACTGTGGAAGGGAGCTTGGGAAGTGGTACCGGCTTCTTGGTTCTGCAGTTTGATGACTAATTAGAAATTGTAATTTGAAGTGAAAAATGCAGTTGTGACAGAAAGTAGAGCTCAGGGTTTGTATTGTCATTATGCAGTTACATCAGTGCTTCTTTTGTAAAAGTCTGTGAGCTGTTTTTAGCTCAGGGTAGGGATTGTTTATTTCAATTTTTTTAAAGCAGAGCTGGTGGGTTTGGCATAATGGTTAAGGTCTTCACCTGACAGATACAAGGTACAAGGTTTGAATCTAATCATAGGCTATTAGCTAGGCTTAAAATTGCCTTTCAGGGCAGTTAACCTAGTATTTAACTATGAAGCTGTGATGCTGCCCTGTGTTGTGTTTTGTAGCATTTTGTGTGATTTATTCCATCAACTTCCTACCAGTAGTCAACTGCAGTATGATTATATTAGTATTCACCATTTTTCTGACTTAATTCTAAGTAAATATACTAATTATTTAAAAAAGAAGAATCTTATAAAATAACTTTTAACATTTGTTTGCTTAACTGTTGCAGTATTTGTTGCTTCTTTAAAGTCACCAAAAACATAACAAAAAACTGTTAAATAAATAGTAAATGTTTAGTCATCTGAAAGGATGTACCAAGGGGTAGGATAAACTATGTGATTTTTAGTTTTGCCTGTTTCACACTGGCAACTGTGCATCAGGGTACTATTTGGATCCATTTGGAAATTCCAGACAAGACACTAAACAACTAATAACTTTGTAATATACACAATGGTTAATTTGGAACTAATGTAAAACTGTATTACAGAAGGTTGAAAGCACTTATGATTAAACTGAAAAGTGAAATGCCTCATTAGCTCCAGTCATATATTTCCTTGAGGTGGCATTTTTAAACTTGTGTCTTGTATTCTATGGTATTTTAGTTTGGAGTTTTTCAGGTACAGATGACACCACTGATACCAGAGACATGACTGGTGTCTAAAGTGCAAGCAGCTGTATTTGTATGGTCTTTACCATCTGAATCCTTTGATACACCTGACTGTTTGTTGCTGATGCTGGCCATATTCATTTTTCTGTTTATCTGACTTGATATAAAGTTGACTCCCACATTAAAGATGGCTTATTAATTCATCTGTTGTCACTGCTGCTCATATGTTACACCAGTCTGTTGTATTCTGATATGTTATGCTACAGAATATTCTGATATGTTATGCTACAGACATGACATCACAGAGCACAATAAAGTTTATGACATCATCGAAATTCAGTACCGTTGCCATCATCAGGTTCCATAGACACCATGGTTGCATCATGTTCTGTAGTGGTGTTGCTGCATATAATGCATGTTTTATTTCACAAACTTACTGAACTCCTTAGTTCTTCCTTCTGAAATATCATTGTTGTGATATAGCATAGAATTTGCGGGTACCATTTTAAGAATACCGTGTTACAGTGTTTGAGTGGCACCATCCCCAGGTTCCAGGGTTATAGCCTACAGCCATTTAAATATCGTAGTGTATGCTTCCAAGATGGATTTATACTTTTTCCATTTTTTTAAGACTCTGACTTAATCACTCTTCACAGTGCAACTGTAAAAAATTACTGAAAAGGTGAAGAAACAGGCAAACGAGTTTTTGAAGCTCACTTTTGTCTTTCCTGCAGCTTAAGTAGAGTTCATGGATGCATCACAGAGGAGTTCTAATTTGTGTCTAGCCTATCTGCCAGATATCAACACCAGCACATGTTGAGCTCTGATGTTAGAGAAGAATGATAGAAATTAATGCTGAGGAGGTGGTTACAGCAGCTCCTGACGTTTGAGTCACATTTATAGGCAGCAGAAAGACGGATACATTTTGAAAGTTTTGTATCAAACTTTTGCTGTACTTAAATTCAGCCCAGTAGCACAGAAGGATAAATCCCTTCATGCACCCCAGATGACTAATTATTTGACTATCATCACGGGCACTGGAGGAACCAAATGGTAACGAGGGGGGGGGGGGGTGAGCAACCAATGACAGCTCACCCATCCTTGAGGGAGGAGGTTGCCCAGGCGAGCAGTGTTAAAGCTGGGTGAGTTCTGTACCACAAGCAGTGTACTGTTTGGTCAGGAGGTTGTGAATGAGCAGAAATACACATGATACCTCCTGTAGGCAGCAAAGGCCACTGCTGGGTGAGAGATGGTTAGGACACACTCCGCGGCTGCAGTATGGTGCTACACCAGCATTCTTCATGTCCTCACTGGTCCTGGTTGTGGGTTGGGTTGAGCATGCTGGAGGCTAGGGCAGGTCCAGCCGAGCCATTGAATAATGAGAGGATCTGGTTCAGCTGATGGTGAGCTGTGGGAAGCAGGAAAAAAAAAAAAAAAAAAAACAAACAAAAAAACAACTTTTTCTGTACTTATGAGGTAAAGTGTTGAAAGTGAGTCTCTAAGATGCATTCACATCTGCTCATTTGCTCTAACATACATAACCACAGCGCTGTAAAATTCTACATCCTGATCTTTAAAATGCCAGACTTGTATGTGGTACATGTAAAGGATTAAAGCAGCTGAAATATGCTTGTTAAACAGTTATTTTTAAAACCTAACTTCCTATTGTTATAATTAGAGGAAATGGCCTGGTGATGCCCTCTTATCCTGACTTGGCTAGAGATTTGTTCACCCTCACAAGGAAAGTTAACAATGTGGTAATGTAACACCAACCATTCAGTGAGCCATAAAAAGAGGCAACGACTGTAGCCTAACAAAAATTGTGTATCTTCGCAATGCCACATCACGTAAAACTATAAATACTTCACAAAACTACTGGCTGCATTTCAGAGATCCCTGCCGCTTTCTGCAGCCACTGAGACCTTCAGGGAATATTATGTGTTAAAAAGAGCTGTCAAAACAAAGCATGAATGCGTATGACTTCCTAAACTGTGTTATTAAGCGGGTAGTAAAACATCTGAGATCTAATTAGTAGAACAGTATCCCCTCACCAGTGGCACAGAGTCAGCTCAGACAATAGTATGACTAGCTGTTTGAGAAATGTGACTCTATATAACCTTTCGTAGTGTTTTTTATGTGTACTGTGTTTGCTTTTATTCTTTTTTTGAAGAGATTTCATATTTGTTTGTAGAATAAATTCTTGTTATATATACCAATAACTTGTAACATGGCATAGGATTTTAACTGTATCCCACTTGTAATATACAACACCTGGTTTGTAACCATTTCTCCCAGTATATTGGGACACTCTTTGCTTCACTGTTAACCACATACTCTTAATAGACTACTGCATGCATAAACAGCATAAGTAGATGACATTTATTTATTTATTTAGTTTAACAGGGTAGGGGAGTTGGCACAAGGAGTGTTTTCAGGCATGACCTGAGCCGAAAGGCAGCAGCATCATGGTTTCAAGGAGCATGTATATATTAAAACAACAAATGTGTCACAACAAAGCAGGTATATTATAAAAGAAGATGCTGAGAACAATACAATGTGCAGACAACAGAAGGTAGACAGAGAAGAGCAGAGTAGGTAGAATGATCAATATATACATTATGTACAAACATGATTAAGATAATATTGAAGTCAACAAATGAGAGGAACAAATAAGAAATAGACATAAGTCTAACCTGCACTTTTGAAACCACCATACTTAAGGTCTTTGATCAGATGATGTATGCAGAAGGAAAACAAGTAGTACTAAAACGTCATATAAAATCAAATGCTGGAGATGGTATGTAACTTAAAATTTCTTGAAAAATAGAGGAGAGAATATGGTCACATTTATATATCCACTTTAATGGCACATCTTGCAGGGTGTCATCATCTGAACTTCCAAACGTGCTGCTGTGTAGTAGCTTTATGTGCACTGGAATCGACCACAACTAAGGCAACTCCATATATGTAGGTATGTACAGTGGCAGAGTTAAACTGCCTCGGTCAGCAGGATTATTATCTGTGATGCTTTATAGTTCCGGTCAGATAGTGTAATGTTAGTATTACAGCCTATTTCCTTGTAACAGTTTTTTGAAGTATTCCATACAGAAGGACGTGGATTCTATTCCCACACCAGGTAGACTGATTGCTGACACTGCTATGCAGTATATGGGAGGGGGGGGGGTGCTACACTCCTGAGTGTGATGTCATTTGGATGAGACATTAAATCGAGGTTGTATCTGCCTGAGTTGGTGGTAGCTTAGGTGGATGCAAAACATCCAACAGCACCTATCAAAAAGAGTTAGGGGTCCTTTATTTTACACTATTTACATTATAGACATGAAAGTATTATTGACATTGCTTATATTTTTACAGAATTAACACATAAAAATTGCATAGTTTTTGACAGTGATTTAATTAACAATTTATACAAACCTCCTCACTCTTTAAGCCACAAACAAAATCTTATTTTTCTTAATAATTCAGCTAAACTCAATTTCTGTTTCTTTTACTCTATCTTTTCATACCTTCCAAATTACACCAAAAAAAAAAAAAACTATCCATATTATCAATTCATTTTTATCTATATCCCATAATACCCATATAAAATCATATTCATATTTATATCCTCCATTTGTTTTTGTAACCCCCAACAAAAACACCTGGAAAAAACTTTTCCATGATTTCATTTCTCTTTCACTCCCTGAAGAAACATATTATGTAGTCTCTTTCATTACAAAATAAACATACTCTTTGTGACAATATCTTGTGTACCATGTTACCCTTCATAGTTAATACCCAGCCTCCACAAAAAATCCTGAAACTTCTCCACTTTACAAAACTTCTTTTTCCTTTCATTAACAGCCTTAATAACATCCCTACGTAATCATTTCCACGGATTTACCTCATAACATCTTATGTTAATATCCTTATGCCAAACCTTCCTAGTCATCATATTATTTCTATTTGCAAGACCCCACATCGTTATTTTATTTTGATATTCCATAAATCTCTCCTCTTTCAAACCATCTTTTCCTTTTAATTCTTCCTTCTGTCTTCCACCACTCACCATATGTAGTATTGAGTATCAGTGATACTAAACTTCTATTAGTTCCATATTTTTCCACTAAAATCCTGTATATATTCCTTGAAGTTGCATACACAACTGGATTAATTAAGCCTAGACTGCCTAAATTATACTGCATATCATATAACCCCCTGCCCTCATCACAGTATCCGGTCTACTGCCACAAAAACAAACACATAAAAAACTGCTTGCACAAATTCTTTTTTCTGTTATACTTGGAACCGTGTACACTAATAATCTTTTCAACAATACCTATCCGTTGATCATAAATAACTTCTTTCTTTCCAAATTAAATATCTAGCATATTTATCTGTATAAAAAAATGTAATACCTTCTATCTCCCCTTCTTTTCCTACACCACAGCTCTTGTCCTTACTTAATTCTAACCATGCATCTCCCATACAGTCAGACACACATCTGATCATTCTATCCATCTTTCATATTTTGCTATAATAATAATAATAGTAATATTCTCTACATATGATAAAAAGTAGGAATACACTCATTTTCATTTATCAAATGTCTACCTTCCAACATAATTTCTGACATCCTAGGTGCCACTGCATTCACAACTAGAGGAAACAAAATCATACTCCTTGGACAACATTGCCTCAAACCCTTATTCATATTTATTCTCAAACCTAACCATCCATTAATGAAAACCCATCACCTTAGCCTTAGCAAACACATATCTTAATACCAGCTTTCAAACCATATTTCCTTGAAATGTACTCTAAACATTTTTGATCTACACAATCAAAAGCTTTTCTAACATACCCTACTAATACTTTAACATTTTTCCTTCTGTACAGAATATCATCCACCATGTATCTTACCACCATTAATAAAACTTAAGTAGATTTATCTTTAACACCAAAAAATACCCTCGACCAAAGCTTCATCCATTGTGTCATCAAACCTAGCTTGTAATAACATCATGAAAATTTTATAATCCGTATTATTTAATGCTATTGGTCAACAATTCTTAATTCATTACATACAAGTGACGCCTCCAGGTGCATCTGCAGTTACCTCCTACTGATGCCGCTGGACATCAAATATTGCTTGTTTGTATTTACATCAGTAATTCCAAACCATGCTATGTACAAGGTTTTAAAAGATTTCATCTCAAAGCTTACACAATGCCAAACTCAACTGCATTAATATTTGACCTCTGTCTTTTGCAGGTAAAGAGGTATTAACTGTTGTTTTTTTATGATATTAATTTATATAGATATAATTTTCACATTATTCTTAATATCTCAACAACAGGGCAACACAGACAGACCTCCTTAGCCTCATTATGAAAGCTCTCAGCTTGATTAGTAAAATACTGCTAACAGTATATGTGTAATGTGAGTGGTTGCTGCGATATTATAAGTTGTTTACAAAATATAACAAACATAATAGTTACTGTGTTTACTGTGACTTATAAAATTTGGTTTGAGACCTAGAATCTAAAGAATGCTACCAATATAAAAATAAGTTGTGCTGAAGAATTTGCCATTTAAAGTTCTTTCATAACCCCTATGGTTTCAGCAATATGAGCATTTGTTTGAAATGTGAGGACATGATTTGATTCTGTCAAAAGTCTTAGGCTCCGCCCATTGGAAGTTACAGTGCAAACTTCTTGATCTCCATTGGAGTGAATGAGTTAATATTATTCCTTTCATCTTTCTTTTTCCTAGTAAATTTAATAACCCCTTTACAAATATCATTGTCTACAATATCCTCCTTTAACCATTCATTAAATGTATTAACTAATACCTTTTTATGTCTTTTTAATATTTTAGAAAGTTCATACCCGATACCATCCAGACATTAACTTTGTCCAATATTTTATTTAACTTCTACAAAGTAACCTCTCTCATTAAACTATCAATAGATATTTCAGAAAACATTCTTAATACCCCACCTTGTTGTTTTTATTTTATTTACCTATGCATCTTATAAATAACTTTAATGTGTAATTCTGCATTCAGCAAAATATCTTTTTGATTTTTCCCAATAATTCCTTTATCAGTTTTTATCTCATTCAAAATACCAGCTCCATTCTTAACCCATTTCCTTAGAAAAGGAGAAACATCCCCTTTCTCACCCTTCAACGAATATGTCTGCCTATATAACAAGCTTTCCATTTTTTTATTTTCCAAAAAAAAACAAACATCTTTTTCATACCTAAAGTAATTTTCAGAGTTATTCTGTGAAGTAATTGTCAACTTTTTAACTATATTCTCAGACTTCACCTTATTCTGTTTTCTAATATTTATTTCTAATTCTAAAAATAATGTTTTCCTTGAATACAATCCACCATTTAGACCATGAACCATAAAACTCTCTCATTGTTTCACGATCACTCTATAACTGATCAGTCTCTCTTTCTAGTACCACATTATCAATACCTTTATTTGATAATCTCTTAATTCCCTTACCTCCAACTATTATCCTCATTACTTTCACCACATTCAATCCAAATACTCCTACTATCAGAAAATCCTTGTCAGCTATAACTTGTCTCAATGAATTAGATGGTATAAAAAGATCACTATCTGTCTGCAACACACATCTTGTTGTACTTCAATCCCTCTGTATCCTATATTTTTAAATTTCCACATCTCATGATTTCTTTTAATTTCTTAATGTCCATTCCTTCTTTTTTATTTTTTATACATTCTTAGCCTACAGTTGAAGTCCCCCATCAAATTATTTTCATATTTAATGTAACGTATGCCTTCTGTAACTCGAACAAATCTTCCCTCTCTTTCATTTAAGTAAAGGCATAAATGCTCATCACCCTAAAATATCCTTGCTTTTTCTATCATCTACAACAGTAGCTCTTCCTGCCTTAATAATACAGAAATCTTATACTTTAATATCCTTTTCAGACATAAAAAACACATCCAGACATCTCTGCCTTCTAAAAATTCCTTACAATATTTCCTTCCCACAATGCTTTTACTTGAACTATATCATCTGAAATAAATCTTGTGTCCTGTAAACATACTGTGTCTGCCCTACATTTTTACACCATTGTAAGATTGCATTTCTTCTGTCTTTATGAATCCAACTCTTTTAACATTTAACAGACAATAATTGAAAATTACTCCTTGCAGTTCTATTTAAACTTCAGTGAATTATTTTTAAAGGTTATTTTCTTTTCATTACCCTTACCCTTGCACTTACTGAATGTCTTTCCTAACTTCCTTTATACTCCCTTAACAAACATCTGACCTCTTACTTTCAATTTCTTCGTCCTCATTTTCAACATTCTCAATATAGTCAACTTCTTCCTGAAATAACACATTTTATATAGACGTGCTTTATTTAGTCCTTCCTCTTATTCAGTAGTAATATTTTTACCCATTTCCCGTACTACTTCACTACTTTTAGTCTTTCCCCATCTTCCATTTCAGTGTTAAATTCCTTGCTCCTGTTAGGAGTGATACCAACAATGCCCATCACTTTTACAAATTTTACATTCTTTCTTGCACTTATTCATCATATGACCTTTTTCTCCACATTGACTGCATCCCCTCAAAAAACTGCTTTTGGCTGTCCCTTATACCTAATTGTTCCCCTATTATTGTCAATATGCGTCACATTTGACAAATGCTTTATCACTGTTTTCATATTTGAAAATAACATCTACCTCCCACCACCATTCCAAATATCCCTTTCACTTTTAAGTTTTGTAACATCATAATATGAATATTAAATTAATGAAACATATTTTTAATATTGTTTAATTCAGCTTCACCAGTCTATAAATGAACATAAACTTTTCTC
This sequence comes from Protopterus annectens, assembly GCF_019279795.1. Taxonomy (NCBI): domain Eukaryota; kingdom Metazoa; phylum Chordata; order Ceratodontiformes; family Protopteridae; genus Protopterus; species Protopterus annectens. Next base: position 1,983,899,969 of record NC_056741.1, on the reverse strand, counting down.
CTTAAACAAGTCCTTTGCCTAGAAAATGCACATTCATTCTATGGGTAACCGTCTTTCTTTTCTTCACAGTGAAACATTAACTCTTCAATCTCAAATGTTAAGTCACAAAAATATTCCTTATCTAAATGAATTAAGGATCTAATGTCTTTTGCTTCAGACCCTAAAGGTAAAACAAAATTGTTCCATACAAAATATCTACTTACAGCTTGTTTCTTCCTTCTTATCCATGCTGTAAATCATTTTTTTCTTTTAACAAAGTTTACAGTACCCTTTGTCCCGCCTACCACACCAACATATGATTTTCCAGATCCAGTACCCTTTGTCCCTCCTACCACACCAACATATGATTTTCCAGATCGTTTTCTACTAACACCATCATCATGTCCATCCCATACTGACCATCTTACTCTACACTCCAAAAATGTTGCCCATCATATTGGACCACAAAAACGTGGAGTCCTCTCCTGTCTCACCTTTATTCATCAAAGAATCAAGTTTTTCATCAGGCAGAACCTCCAGATGCAATTGTCCTAATCATAACCTTCTCACATTCGCAAACTTTAAAGTCAGCTAAATGCTATTTGTACAGTCCACTGAGTCTAGAACAGGGTGCCAGCTGTACTGTCACCAACAAAAGCACCACAGCTGTCTTCCTCATCCATAACTCCCCTTCCTTCTAGCTTCCTCCAAACCAGGAAAGGAAACAGAAAGTATGATCATGAAATGCTCTTACTCACAGTGAAAAGATTATGGAAAGTTCCCCAATGCCCTGGCCAAATTTCCCCTAGTTGTATGAATACTACCTTGGGTCTCCCCTGAAAAGAAGCTACTAGTCTAGTAGGACTAACCAACAGAAAATAAAAAAAAAAAAAATAAAAAAAAAATGAGGGAAACATCTTGTATCCTGTTGATGTTGTGTTAGTATGTCCAGACTGACAGTAATGTGCATTCATGTCTGTACTGATTAAGTCCTAGTAAACAAATTGTTATTGATCCCTAGAGAATTTATAGATGTACCTAGTGAAATAGAGAGAGTCCCTGCAACTGAGTTGTTACATTTGTCAATGTCTATGGTCCACCTACCACTGAAAGGTTTTCACACATCCCAGTCCAAGCATAAAGATAAACAGACACTTGAAGGAATATCATAACTTTGATATGTTTGATGGCATGTCACTGCTCTTGGCTGCTACTATCAAATTACTTTTTTTTTTTAATTTCAACAGAGCAAGTTACTTAAAGGAATACTGCAAGCAGAATCAAACATGCGTTTTCTGTATATACTGTACTAATGTCTCGGCAGCATCTGTTAAGCAGTCATTACTAATTTTTATTTTCTTCTAACTCAAAATACTTTAAAGATGGCACGCACTGATGTCATTTTGTTTTTGGAGGACTTTCCGTTTTCCACACGCACTCTTGAGTCCTCCAAAATGAGAGTATCATGCCATAGTTTCTAATGCCAGATCCTGTTTGCATTTCGTAGAATAACAGCACTTGGCATTATACCTTACATATTCAAAGAGAGTGTCTAAAACTGTCTTCCACTGGCATTTTCTGGTTTCTGTCCTTAGATTTAGACAGACTACAGTAAGCAGTATTTTTTTTCAGCTGCAAAATCATACTTAAATTTGAGTTTCAAAAAAAAAAGAAGAATCAGTTAGCGATTTGATTTCTTTTACAGTTTCTCTTCCCTCTGACTGAAAAAATAAAAAGCAGGTTTATGATCCCAATGTTGGGAGGGATAGCAGCTGTGAGTAGTAGCACACAATGTAAGAACTCTGAATTCCCTGAAACTTAGTAGGCTAGTGACTCCATGTGTGGGAACAAAAAGTTATTAAATACCTTATTGTATCAGGTTTTCCTTTGCCAAAATGATAAAAAAATGTAGTGGGCAAGATTTTGTGTGTGCAAGGAAGGCTTATTCTTAAATAGAGAATCATGATGTGTCGTACAGACCTAACACAGTGTGCTTTAAGGAGGTTGAATAGTTTAGAAATCACAAAGAAGGGAAGACGGTAACAACGTTGTGTTTTATTATATGTGGTAGTGTAGGGATCCATTGTTTATGGGGAAAGTGCACTCTGGGAAAAGAAAATAAGGTATAGTTACCCTTTAAGCAATACATCATGTTTGAGTGTGGATAATGCTGGATTTAACCATATCTGGGGTTATTGGGTCATGAGAGTGATGGCATTGTGATTTAAAAATACCAGATGGGGAAAAATAAAATGTTTACATTATGTATTGATGTTCTTTGCATTGCTAATGTCTCTGTTCCACTGTAACTTGTTAATACTGTTTTCTAATTTGTTATACCCCAAAACTATATTTTGGAGAGCAGCCATTCTGCTTGAATTTGTTTTATACTGAGTAGTTGTGTGTTCCTGGTGTGACTTTATGGGGACAAAGGGTGCCCTTTGATGGGAGGATAACTACAGTTCCAAGTAATAGTTTGTTGCTAAGGTGTACAAAATGCTTGTGATAAGTTATACTCAGACAGAACTCGCTTGTGGTGCACTCAACAGATTTTTATTGACACTGTAGATACAATTTGAGGGAGTATCGATACATATTCATTGTACTCAAATACATTTCTTGCTGAACATCTCTCAGTAACTTTGACTCAAAGAGCACAGCATGTTTAGAACTATCTAAACTGGTGTGTACTGTGTAAAGCTGCACAAAGCATGCTTTTGGAGTTTATAACCAAGAGTAACATTTTTATGTCTGCAAGAGGCAACAATTGAAAGTAATGTGCCACCTTCAGAGGTGCATAGGGGAAACATTTTAAAGGTTTTAAATAACATGTTGGTGGTGGTAACAGCTTGACGTTTAAGTGTAAAATATACATGTCTGTGTACTCTGATAGAATTTAGTGTCTTCTGTATAACCAATCTTCCCTACTCATTACCTCTAACACTATGTGTACACAATGCAGAAAATGTTTTTACAAATCACATAAAAATAGCATGTATGTTCACACTAACTACCGTGTAGAAAGTCTGCAAAATGAAGTGCTGACAAAAATGTGCAGAGTATCCATGTGACACCTGGAGGTTGGTTACTTTGATGTATGGATGGAATTTTCATGTATGGATGATGTGTGTGTGTGTGTGTGTGTGTGTGTGTGTATGTGTGGGATGGGTGTTTAGACTCAAAACTTCAAAACTATAGTTCTTGGTTACAATGCTTAATTGAAATTTAATGCTGGTTATCTGTGACTGATAATTCTTCTTCTTTTGGCTTTTCCCAGTTAGGGGTCGCCACAGGGGATCACCTGTCCGCTCATAATTGGCAGTTGAGTTTTACGGTGTTGAGTTGCCAGCCCAGCCCCCAACCTTCCACAGAAGGCACACACATGCATGCAGTCACGCCTAGGGCCAATTTAAAGTATCCAATCCACCTAGAAGCATGTCTTTGGGATGTGGGAGGAAACCGGAGCACCCGGTGGAAACCTACATGACCACAGGGAGGACATGCAGACTTCGCACAGAAGGCACCAGGTGAGGATCGAGAGTTATCCATGACTGATAATATACTTTTAAATAGTTAGACTGAAGCACTGAATTAGTGATACAACATTATCTAACCTAATTATTCTGTTTCTTAATGGTAGTACTTGCTTGTGATGCTTCTGCACCCCCCCTCCTACACACACACACACACACACACACACACACACACACACACACACACACACACACACACATACACATGCATACATGATGTAAAAATGCTAATCAGTTTGTATAGCCCAGGAAATAAAAGAAAGAAAACTGAAGAGTTTTAAAAAAGCCAAATAGAAATACATTCAGGCATAAAACAAATGGGATAATTATTAGTTGGGGTTTTCTTTGCAAAACAATCTTGGTGTTGGATTAAAGGGAAGAAAAGCAGTTTCTTTGTAAAGAGAAACTTTAGGAAGAGTTGTGCCTTGATAATTAGGAACTGAAAACTCTATATACTTATTCCTAATCCTGTCCATCCTCATCACACCCAGTGCAAATCTTAACATCTTCAACTCTGCCATGTCAAGCTCTGACTCCTGCCTTTTTGTCAATGCCACTGTCTCCAACCCATATAACATAGCTGGTCTCACTACCCTCTTGAAGACCTTCCCTTTCACTCTTACTGGTACTCGTCTGTCACAAATCACTCCTGACACTCTTCCCCACCCACTCCATCCTGCCTGCACTCTCTTCACCTCTCTTCCACAATCACCATTACTCTGAACTGTTTATCCCAAGTATTTAAACTCATCCACCTTCGCCACCTCTACTCCCTGCATCCTCACCATTCCTCTATCCTCCCTCTCATTCACACACATATATTCTGTCTTAGTCCTGCTGACCTTCACACCTCTCCAGGGTCTTCTCCACCTGTTCCCTACTCTCACTACAGATCACAATGTCATCTGAAAACATCATAGTCCACGGGACTCCTGTCTGATCTCATCTGTCAACCTGTCCATCACCATTGCAAATCAGGGCTCAGAGCTGATCCTTGATGTAATCCCACCTCCACCTTAAACGCATTTGTCACTCCCACCGCAGACCTCACTGCTGTCACACTACCCTCGTACATATCCTGTACCACTCTTACATACTTCTCTGACACTCCCGACTTCCTCATACAATACCACAACTCCTCTCTAGGCACCCTGTCATATGCTTTCTCTAAATCCACAAAGACACAATGCAACTTCTTCTGACCTTTTCTGTACTTCTCCATCAACACTCTCAGAGCAAGCATCACATCTGTAGTGCTCTTTCCAGGCATGAAACCATACTGCTGATCACTAATCATCACCTCCCTTCTTAACCTAGATTCCACTACTCTTTCCCATAACTTCATGCTGTGACTGATCAATTTAATCCCTCTGTAGTTACTATAGCTCTGCACATCACCCTTTTTCTTAAAAATCGGTACCAAAACACTTTTTCTCCATTCCTCAGGCATCCCCTCACTTTCCAAGATTTCATTAAACAATCTAGTTAAAAACTCTACTGCCATTTCACCTAAACACCTCCATGCTTCCACAGGTATGTCATCTGGACCAACAGCCTTTCCGTTCTTCATTCTCTTCATAGCTATCCTTACTTCCTCCTTGCTAATCCACTGCACTTCATGGGTCACTATCTGCACATCATCCAACCTTCTCTCCCTCTCATTCTCTTCATTCATCAGCCCCTCAAAGTACTCTTTCCATCTGCTCAACACACTCTCCTCACTTGTGAGTACATTTCCCTTATTATCCTTTATCACCCTTACCTGCTGCACATCTTTTCTAGCTCGGTCCCTCTGTCTAGCCAATCGGTACTGGTCCTTTTCTTCCTCCTTAGTATCCAACCTTTTATACAACTCTTCATACGCCTTATCCTTATCCTTCGCCACCTCTCTCTGCCATGCACATCATCTCCTTATACTCTTGTCTACTTTTTTTTATCTCTCTGACAATCCCACTTCTTCTTCACCAACCTCTTTCTCTGTACACTCTCCATCAATCTAGTAACATATTTAAAGATAACATTTGAAACTTAAAGCTGGGACTGGTGCACTGTTTTCATAATTACTAATGCAAACATCTTAAAATATAATCTATGCATAAAATTATCTTGATTCGAGCATTGCTTCTCTCCTTCATGGCTTAGTCACGTTGAAAGCCCAGGCATTCGATTTATCAGACCATTTGCTGTTATTTCCCTGCCAGTAAAGATGTGGCAGTTCACTATAAGATAACACTACTTATGTTATTGTTATTATTATTATTTATTGACATTTGTTTGCCGGGAAGGTCCACTAGGCCCAAAGACTCATTTTCAGTGGAGGCCCGGGGAGAAAAGCTCCATACAATCACAGAAATTTTTACATAACATCAGCCTAACTTTGAAAGTCAAGAAAGGTTTTACATAATACAAACTGAAGTAGATATACAAGACAAATACATAGTACAGAGGTATACGATACAAGAAAATAAACCCAGTGTGTTAAATTTTTAGTAATTCTGTTTGTATATTCTCATAAGAATACTGTTTAATCAATTTTGTTTATTCAGCCACAGAAATAAAGAAAGCAAGAGAGATTGGATACAAAGACAGATAGTGTAAATTGCAACTATATTAAGTTAGTAAAAGTATTTTGTAGTGTATATTGGCCAAAACATTTAAGGTGGTTTAATCATATGACTACAAGAACAGACAAGGTTATTGAGATAGTGTTCTTTTAGTGCAAATTTAAATGTTTTTAAAGAGTCTAGTTGAGTAAGAGAGAGAGGGAGTGGTTTCCAAAGTTTGGCAGTGGCATGGGAATAGAGACATTGTCCAGCTCTTATGTTGGGTTTAATTATGGTTAAGAGTTGTTTGTTAGAGGACCTAAGATGCCGAGTAGGGTGTGTGTGTTTGTGTTATAGTTTGAAGGGATGGGCAGAAGTTTGGTTTATTTAGTAGTTTGTGGGTGATTTGGAAGTAATGTAGGTAATGAGAGAACTCAAACCAGTTTATAGATTTAATGGCCAGGCAATGATGTGTGCGAGTTGGCATGTTGGAGACAAACTTGGCTGTTTTACAGTAGCACGACTGCAGTGTGTTCAGGAGAGATGTGTGTAGGTTAGTGAAAATGGGGCAGCCATCTAGGAGGAAGCATAAAAGTAGACTATTTGCTAGTTTCAGCTTGGTAGACTTGTCCAAATAGAGTTTATCCCTATAGAGTTTGCCAAACTTAAAATGGGTCTTATTTGATTGAGCTGAGTATATGATTCTTAAAGGATAGCTTGTCATCAATTGTGATGCCAAGTAGTTTGGCTGTTTTTCCAATTTCAATTTCTGTATTGTTTTGAGAGAATATTTTAAAGTCTAGAGTTAGAAGTTTAGTTGTGAAGAGTAAAAGTTTAGATTTTTTTGGGATTAAGTAGCAGTTGAGCTTCGTTAAGCCTGGATTCGATGGAAGCATTTTGTGTTAACTTTAGGAGATCTGAGATGTTGTTAGAGGATGTAATTATTGTCGAATCATCCACGTATTGAATCAGTGTACTTTGCAGGGTTGTTTTATGGAGATTATTAATAAATATGTTAAAAGCAAAGGCACAAGAACAGACCCTTGGGGAACGCCTATGTTGTTGAGTAGGTAATCGGATTGCTTACTTTGCCATCTAACAGATTATTCTCTGTTGTGTAGACAGTTATGGAAGAAGGATAACGTCTGTGGGGAGCAGTTTACGGTCTCAAGTTATAAAAGTAGTTTTGAGTGGGACACTGTATCAAAAGCTTTTGATAGGTCTAGTAGGATCACTGATGTTAATAGGCCTGCATCAAGAGCTTTGTATACAGTGTTGGTAAATGACAGTAAGGCTGTTGTTGTGCTGTGTGCTGGCCAAAAACCATGTTGGGTGGGTGGGAGTAGGTTATTGTCTGTGAGATGTTTTAACATTTGAGAATGAATATATTTTTCTAAAATTTTAGATAGAGGTGAAAGTATGGAGATGGGCCTGTAGTTAGATAGATAAGCACCTAGCTTTCCATTCTCAGTTTACAGGCAAAACCTTTACCTGATCAGTTATCCACAGATAACTCCAGTGTTGTTCTGTTGCCATCTGCCACTACTAAAATAAATCTTCTAAGTCTGACAACAAAATTCAAGTGTAATACACATTGTAAGACTATACTCATGTTGTGATATTTATCAGCTTGGGTCAGTCTGACTATAGAACTGTTTATAAACTTGCATTAAAACTTGGTGCATAAGATAAAGGACTTATTTAATCATAAATACCATATAAAGAATAAAAAACAGAAATATTTTTTTTCTTCCATTTTCTGTTGACTCACCCAGTGTCTGCTTTACTTTCACCCAGTTTGACCCTTTTGTTTCTCTTCTTGAGGGACAGAAATTGGGCCCACAATGGGCTTTATCCCCCATGTTAGATGTATATAATAGTAATCAGAAAGAAATCCCCCCTTAGAAGTGTCATTTAAACCAAATCAGTCATGCTAGATATAAGGAAGTGAGATATTTCTAACTCTTTTTTGGTTAATTTCTGAATAGTGACTGTTTCTGGCATATCCAGGATAGCACCTGGAACCTGACTGTATAATATTTTCCCTGAATGATAACACACAGACTTGTTTTAGCAAATTGTAAAATCAGAAGTATAAAACTTAGAATAGATTTTTTTTTCATGTTGTAGCAGGATTAAGTGCTATATTTTGCATCTGTCGTGTAGACTGATATTACAGAATAAATCAGTAGTACCAGGCTTCTTGTATCCTGAACGGATCACCCAAATTAAGTGTTTGATGCATTTAATATTAAAAGTGTATAATTATCAAAGTGATCAAAAATATGCCGCACTTCGGCAAAACTTTATGTCTGGATGAAAATACTAAAAGTCTGGTTGTTTTGTCTAAAACCTGACAAGCTGCGGTTGTAGTAGATTAACAGACTAAACATAGAAAAGGCAACCGCACAAGAAATGACATATCAGTTATAGCAGTGCCCAACATAAACAGTCAGAAGAATAAAAGAACGGCCTAGCCTTTTGAGTAAATGATTAAAAAAATTGCATAGAGGTTATTAGCTCTCTAACTACAGCTCACATCTTAGTTAGACTAGTTGTATTTCTTCAGATCCACGGATGTATTTTTGTGAATATGAAAACTCTAAATGTGTCTGTATGCCATAGAGTAACATAATTAAGAAAAACAGATTAAAAATTGAATTTAGAGCAATATTATTTTACCTTTGATGTTTTGAGTGGTCATCCTGTTTACATTTTGTATGCTAGGAAAAACATTAATGAAAGAATTTGCAGCAATGATTACATTTAGGTATTTCAGAAGAGTTAAAGGGGAAGAACTGCTAACAGACTTAACTTCTACAACTGGGGAAAACATTATCAAGTAGTGGAAGCAGAGGTACTGGATATTTGAAAGTGAAGCATCAGATAAGGGAAAATGAGGTGTCAGAAAAGGGAAACTGAGGTGGGAACAGAAGAGGCACTATTTGATAGTGAAGCAAAGGGACAGAGTAAGCAAATAGTGAGGGATATGTGATAAGTAACTGAGCTAATGAAAGCAGAGTGGGGTATCTTGATTGAAATCTGAAGAGTAGTACCTTTCAACCTCCTAGTGAAAGAAATCTGGACAAAGCCTAAAATAATGGGGGGAACAAATGCCCACAAATAGGGGCAGATTTTAAATATTATGGTTATATGACTGATGTTTGGTATAATGGTTAAGGTGTTTGACTCCCAAACACAAGGTACAGTGTTTGATTCTCATCTTTGGATGGAAATTGGTTAGGCTTACAATGGCCGGTTAAGAAAGCTAGCCTAGTAATTAGCTGTGAACTTATTAAACCATGAATCAAAGGGAAAATTAAAATTTTGAGGGAGGCTGGCATAATGGTTAAGGTGTTTATCTTACAGACACAAAGTGCAGGATATGATTCTCACATGGGGTAATTGACTAGGCTTAAAATATCTCAGAAGGGCAGTTAGCCTAGTGCTAATCTATGAACCTATAAATTTATAAAGTTGTTAAAATAACAGGATTTATATTAGCTTGCATTTTCTGAAGGATACGAAATCTCAAGTCCAGCTTGAAGGAGTTTGAAGGGCGGCAGAGTGGTGCAGAGGAGAGCAATATCACCTCACAGCAAGAGGTTTCCTGGTTTAATTCCCACCTGGGCTGCATTCTGTGTGTTGTCTGCATGTCCTCAATGTTTTCACATGGGCTGCCTCCAGGTGTTCCAGTTTCCACCCACATTGCAAAAACATGCAGTAGGTGGATTAGACACTGTAAATTGGCCATAGGTATAAAGTGTACAAGTGAGTGTGTAGTATGAAAGAACAGTGGTGGCAGGGCTAGCCACCCGCTGATGTGAAACCTGGCTCTAGATGATTGTCACTGTTGAGGTAACACCCCAACTCCATGTGCAAAATTGGGAAAAAGGGGCTGTGAATGGATGGATGGATGGATGGATGAAGTCTGAAACTCAAATATGTTATTATTTAGTGACTTCAATCCAAAGTGATTTGTCAGAAAACCACACATTTCATGAGGAAAAGACCAAAAATATGAGGAAAAATGTGAACAGCTTGCAAAAATCTGCACAGGTGAGGTGTATGCCTAAACGTCTGTCTGTCTTGCTGACATGAACATATTAACCTGTAGGAACAAATGTAAAACAGAAGCTTGAAAAGTAAGAGAAAATGAGTGTTCCTTAGGGGATCCCGGGAAATAGTGCTAGAAAGAAAACATTGGAAGAGATGCAGAATTGCAGTTGGTCTGTCATTGAATAAATCGGGAATCCATCAGTGTACCTCTGTGGTGTTACACTTTCAGAGGATGATTCTCAAGACTTTTAAAAACCTACTGTGAAGATTTTCTGAAGCATGGCTGTTCGAGTACAAAGGATCTTCATCTGTTTTTCTGGAATCTGGCAACAAATGTGTAGCTTGTTTCTTGGCATGATTATTTTGTGTTAAGTAGATTAACACCCTTCGACTTGATATTTTACATGCCACCATTCAAAAGTAGAGAGCAAAGTATATAATCCCAGGAACCTTGGGAAATGTAGGTATTTCTTTGTTGTCTTAACTGATGGCCAAGCTACTGGGATAGCTGTTACAGACAAATGCTAGAGCCCTAATAAACATTATGCTACTAACACAAAAGCAGCATAGGTTAAGAAAGGAAAATGAAACCGGCAAGATTATTGATGCTGGTAATATGAATAAAAGGAATAACTTTGGTAGAGTATTTGTTAGTGATTTATCTGTTTACTTGTGTTCTGTTCAGTGGCTTAACTACAACCTTGTGGGCAGAATGGTTAGAGTCTGAGAGAAACATGCATGATCTCTTGGCTTGACATTTACTGGGGTTCCATAGGGGTCAGTAATATTAGGTTCCCCCGATTGTTCATCTTTATAAATGGTTTTACTCTAGAGACCCTCACCTTTCTGCATAAAATGTTTGAGTTAGGTATGCAAAACCTTTGTGAGCACATTAACTAAAGACTTCAAGCAAATGTGGATGAATAGTTCAGCAAGCTCAGACCTGTACTGTATGGATTTAGTCAGCAAATAAGAATACTTTTCTGAAACTGGAAGGTAACTATGAAAAGAATGAGAGGAGAATCTTCTGTTTCCCCTGGACAACAGAAATTTGCTTTTAGATCATGAAGGTTACTTCTGTCCATCCTTGACCTTATCTCTACAAAAGTTTAACTGCAGTAAAACTGTTAATACTATGGGAGAAGTTACTTCTGGCCTTTAACTGACCTTTATCCTCCTAAAAATGTTGAGGTGTCCTGTAATGTTTAAGACTTTCCAGGATTTATGTCAGTAAAACAAAATTGAGATAGTCCACCATCTTGCACAGATCTGCAGCTCTTTTGTACAGATATGACAATAATAGCTGACATTTTTGCTTTAGTTTGAAGGATGACCCCAAAAGTCTGGCAACACTTTTTTCCTAAGAAAACTTCAAAAACAAGTCCCAGGCACAGGAAGGTCTATTCAAACTTTAATAATACTTGAAGTGCTTTTTGTCTGCTTTGAAAAGCAGACTTCTTCAGAAGTAATAGCACAGGAACAAGTTTACACATAAATACACATTAAAACCAAAAAACGCGGGCTAATTCAGATCATTAATCAATTAAGCAAACTGCTTAAAATCCTAGGCAACACAGTGACATAGGAAAAGTTGTTACGGATTTTAAATTAATTTAACAATGCACTATAAGGCACTATTGCAAACGAACTACACATACATCCACTAAACTACTATGAACTAAACTACCACAAATATACTATATTTAATAATGACCATGATATTCTGCACAAAAATAAAATATGTCAATTAACAACAAATCCTACACACCCAAAGCAATAATAATAAATGAATTATTACCCAATAAATACTATTATCTTATATTGTTATGCATAGTAAAATTAAATGAAAATAAAAAGTGAATGATAAATAACATGCATTACATTTTATCTCTTCAAATTCTTTAATTTCAAAATACTACTTATGGAAGTGAATTCATTTAGGCCGGGGACATTACCAGCATCCAGTCTAATTTGCCATTTCAACTCCAGTTCTTCCAATTTCAAGCCAAAAGGTCCCCCTCTAATGTTATGGTCAACCTTGTCAATAGCTATGAAACTAAATTTGTGACCACTATTCATATTAATATGCTTAGCTAGTGCATTATCAGGCTTATTGCAAGAAATGGCGTACAAATGCTCATACAGCCCATCTCGAAGCCTACACTCAGTTTTTCCTATATAGAATGCTGGGCAGTTGGAACATCTAGCTAAGTATATTATCCCCTTAGAGTTACAATTGAATCTATCTCTTAATCTATATTTATGACCTGATATTGAAAATGCATTTACTGCATCTATATACTTACAGTAATTACAATTCTCACATTTTGACATGCCAACTATTTTTGAGGGTTTCTGGTGTTGACTTTCAAGCAAGTCCTTGAGGTTCTTCCCTCGTTTGAAAACAATATTAGGTGACTCGCCGAAAGTGTCAAATAATGTCTGACTACCTTTAAATAATTCCCAATTTTTCTTCAATATTTTCATACACAAGCTACTATGAACATTATATGTGGTTATAAAATTACAGGTAAGTAATTGCCTCCTTTGCTGAACTACATAGTCATTCATAGATGATACCGAAATATCAGCTTCTGATATGGCCTGTGCGTCAGACCCTCTGAGGGGTAATATTGGCTTGAAAATAGACCTTTCCCTCTTAACACTAACCTCATCTATTAACATATCCAATAACACCTGTGGATATCCTCTATGCAGAAACAAATTTCTCAAAAATTGACATTCATTATGAAAATCCACATCATTTGAGATAATACGTGAGGCCCTGACAAGTTGGCCCTTCTTCTGATGGAACGGGTGGCTACTAGAAAAATGTAATAGAATATGTCTTCTTCCTAAATGTTTTAGCTGTATAACATTTCAATAATCTATTTTTGCTTAGACAGACATCTAAGTATGCTATACACTCTGAGCTAAAATTAGAGGTAAACTGGAGAAAAATCTGTTGATTTATTAAAGTTATCTAATAGGTCATCACCTATTCTTCCATCTCCTTTAAGCCATACAAAGATGTCATCTAGGTGTCTAGTATAATAAACAATACAATTAGAAACATTGACATTCTTAAATACATTCTCACACTCCCAATACGCCATGACTAAGTTAGCTGCGCTCGCCCCACATGGGGATCCCATAGCTAGACCCACCTTCTGCAAGAAAAACTGGTTGTCAAATATAACAAAATTATTTGTGAGGACCAGGTCCAATAATTCTGTCACTAATGAGACGTCTCTGCTTGGGGCATTATATTTTAACATCATTAAGGCCACCCATTCTAAACAAATTTGGTGTGGAATACACGTATATAAATCTTTGACATCGATTGTCAAAAAATTATAGCTTTCGTCAAACTCTAAGTTGTTTATTTTAGCTAAAAAGGACCAAGAATCCTTACAAATTTGTTCTTCCAAGGTTACATATTTCTGAAGAAGTGAGTCTATAACTTTGGCACATGCGTACGTTGGGGAGCCCTGGCCATCCACTAAAGGTCGCAAAGGAGGATTATTCAAGTCCTTATGTATTTTAGGTATACCAAATATGATTAGGTACACTGGAAAGTGTGTTATCATATAGTTCAACAGGGTTTGATCAATACGGCCCTCAATGAATAAGTCATTGATACAACTCTTGATTAAACTGTACGCTTTGTTGGCCTCAGATCTGGAACTTGTTTGATAGGTTTCATTAGTCAACAAAAGGTTCATTCTATGGATGTAGTCAATTTTATCAAAGATGACCAAACCACCCTCTTTATCAGGCTTACATACTCGGATATTTTGTGAATTGATATATTCAATAAAATCATTTTCAACTCGATTGATATCAGAATGAGTATTTGTAACTAAACTATGCCTAACCATATGCCTAAAATCAAGTTCACATAATGTCTCAAATATCTGCAAAACTGTGTGTAAAGGGGGATTAAATGTACTGGATGTCCGAAACACTTGTACTACATCTGCAAAGGAATTATTACCAAATAGAACTCTGAAAGTTCATTTTCCTTGCAAATGTTTTAATTTCAATAATCATTTTAACCAAATCTGCCTGTTGTTGTGGTACATAAGTGTATCCCTTAGCTAAAAATTCTACTAATTCACTAGATATAACACTAGAAGAGAAATTGAAAACTTTAAAATCATTATCTTTGTTAAACACAATCACTGGTAAAACTTCACACACATTGCCAAATTGGACATCATTCTCCACTGAGATAATCATACTCCCGGGGTTGTCAACCCCAGCCCCCAATTCATGAGGTAATAAACTCAAATCAACTCCACCAATATCAAGATCGGAAGAAACCTCCAGTGAGGAAATATTTTTATCACCCGAGGTATCTTCCTTTTCTATCACATAGGGTTCTTGGCGTACTTGGAAGTGTCCCTGTTGCTGAACTGATTCCTCTGTTGCTTTGATCGGGCCCCCATCTGGTTGGTATTCTGAAAAAACTGTTGGCCTGAGGTGGTGGTGTTATTATTATTAACAAATTATCTTATTGTAATTGTAAACCACCCGTGGGCCCTTCTGCAATCTCTCACTTCTCCTAATCTCTGGTAGAAAGACCTCTGTAGTTACTGAATCACTGTTACTGATCAAAAGATCTGAATCGTCAGTGAGATTAATACATTCATTAGTGGGTGTGTTATTTTGTGCCACCCGATGTGTATCAGGGCTGCAGTTTTTGTTCAAACTCACCTCAGGTTGCCATACCTGGGCAGATGAGGGTTGAGGGTAAGCCGTGCCTAAATTATAAGCTTTAGAATCTCGATCCAATTTCTTAGTTTTATTAAATTCCAGCTTACCCATGTGTTGTTCAATACTTGAAAAAATTCTACAATATTCATATTTATACCTAGTGAAATCTAAGTCTTTGAGTACTTTCTTATCAAGCTCAAGCACCACATTCGAGATATCCGACACCAACAGTGAATAATGTTTAATCATTAATTCCAAAAGTTCGAAACCTTGTCTGTCAAACATTTGGATTAGTTCAACATGAAACGGGGAATCTTTTACCAGGCCTGTGGGGTATTGCACTCTACGTAGGCCTTTAGGAACAATTCTTCTAGCCAAACACTCCTTGAAATGAGCTATTTCTAATTGCGTCTTTTTTAATTTAAGTAAATGCACATCCAAAAGTTTTAAATTATTGACACTGTCAGTAAAATTAGAAGTATTATTACCTTCTACTGCCTGAGCTTTCACAGTAGAATGTGGATCTAAATTTTCAAATGAAAATCTATCCACCAACCACGTTGACAAGGCTGGAATATCACCATTAACCCCGTTTATGCCTTCTTGACTTTGAAATAATGGAGCTGGTTGACTATTCCTTACAGCTGATTGACTGGCTGTGGGATCCGTAGTAGCTGATTAGACGGACGATCCGATAATCCTGCAGGCTGCCCACCTTGACTATCTGGAGCACCCTTTGTTACCGGCTGAAAAACATTACCCGATAATAAGCCGTCAGCAACAGCTGCCTGCTGCACCAATTGCTTAGCGTACAACATTGGGTGAACGTTCGTGTTCGTCAACTCCGCTTGTTGTGTAGATTGCCCCAAATTAACAGACTGGTGGAAAGCATATCCAATATCTTCCGAAACCATATTAGGAAGGTTACAATCGCCTTCTTGTTCAAGCCTATGCATTCCATTAGTGCCTTTAGCAGAAACATGTTGCCACAACTGCTGTCCATTTATTTGAATGTTAGTCTGTTCTTGAGAGCTCAAAGTAGTTTGCGGCAGCGGCTGGAAACCAGGGAAAAATTATTGAAGTGCCCGCTGATTTTGATCAATCTGATCGAGTCTCAGACAAAGTGACTCGATCTTGGTTGCCAAGACGGCAAAAGCATGGTTATTGTTAGACAATACAGGAATAGGATTACTATACGAGTTCGGGAGCTCAGTCTCCATAACTGCATCCCTCGGATCTTCTTGTGTGAAGAGACCTTGACTGGAACCAGGACTAGACACCATACAGAAAACTGGGAACTCCACAAAAGCACAAAAAACACTTTTTTCCTGCCTTTTCTGACAAACTGCTAGTGCCTGAAAAAACACTTCCTTTTAACAGAGAAATTAGGTTATTGGACAAGTTTGGACAAAAAAAGGAGTTTAATTTGAGCATAGTAGAGATAACGGATAATGGCTGTTTATACAAAGAGAGATGTGACCTTATGTGTCCCAAAATAAGCTGATTCAAAAAAAGAGTGAATTCTGAAACTCATTGTTGCCATGAAGGTTGTGCGTTAGGGCTGGCAACTCAGCACGTAAAAATCAACTGCCAATCATTAGCGGACCAGAGTTCTGCTGTGGCGACCCCTAACCGGGAAAAGCCGAAAGACACAACAACATTGTTGCCACCTTTACATTTTTTTGAAAGCAGCATCCCTCTACTACTTACATATACCAACTCTGAGACTGCAATTTCAGTTCCAATTTTCCACGGATAACAATTCTTCAGAATATCAACAAGCACCTATTTACAACATATAGTATCTTACCAAAATTCGGTATCGTCACACTTTAAACAAATAAGAGTTGTGTGGCAAACTTTAGAGAGAAAGACAAAGTCTTTTGGCTTTTCCCGGTTAGGGGTCGCCATATCGGAACTCTGGTCCTCTAATTATTGGCAGTGGATTTTTATAGTGTCGAGTTGCCAGCCTGATGCTCAGCCTTCAAAGGCTGGCACACCCGTTCATGCACGCACCTACCTGCATGTCTTTAGACGTCACTCGAGTGCGGAGAGGACATGCAGACTCCACACAGAAGGCACTCCAGCCGAGAATCAAACGGGAGAACCTCTTGCTGTGAGGTGACAATGCTAACCGCTGCACCACCATGGCTGTAAAGAGGAAGAGAAAGTACTTGGACTATTTAAATCAGTGGGAATTTTACACATTCCAACTTCAACACACCCTTATGACTCTGCAGACATTATATCAAGGACAGCAGTGACAGGAGTTGTCATTCAAAGACATTCCTTGCTGAGGTTAGAAGACTTGCTTGAGAAAGTGAAGGTTGATTCACTGGATGTCCTCATCGCAGGTAGACTTTTTTTCTGCAGCTTTTCCTCTGACCTCGTAAAGTCTTTCTGCAAGGGGAGAACTACTGAACCTCACTAGGAAGCTTATAATTTATAGTTTCCAAAGCTTCATAAAGTTTGTTTGATTTTTAGCAAGTGTATGTGTAGAAAACTGAAACATCCTGCAGCCTCCTTCACCTAAGCATTATAAACCTATTTCTTATAAAGTTTGTAGTAGAACAATGTGAATAAGGTGTTCATTTTTAGAGCCGTATCAGTACTACAGGGAAAATATCACTGCTTTCACAGGTTCTGGCAGTATAACGTGCAGGTGAGGGGCATAAACTCAAATGTTATGATTTACTGTTACATTGACCACTTCTCGTTGATTACTGCTATGGTAAGTACATACATCAATATCTGTACTTTATATATTTGACTTTTTCACTGGGTAGGTAGGCTGAACTAAAACTAGACCCGTATCAACAACAGTATAAGCATATTATGTATTGTTGCTATTATGCAAGAAGCTCAGAATTATCAGATAGAGATTCAGAAAGATGGAAAGAAATTATAGGAAAGGAAAAATACTTGCACAAGAAAAACTGTCAAAAGCTTCAAATAAAAATTTGCATTTATTAATGCTACACAGCCATGAAAAACATTACACAGACAAAGAAACTTTGGGCTGCCTGGAAAAAGAAGCAACAGAGGAAGTGCCAAAATATAAAGAACAAAACTCAAGAGATTTTTGAAAGGTATAAAAAAGAAACATGAACACGCAAAAGAAAAATAAATCTGATATGTTGCAATATTTATGCAGGGGAGAAAGCCAAACTAATTAATACAAAAAAAGCAGCTTCAAAGATATTTGAAGAGAAAAACAGGCAAAAAGCATCACCTCCTTCAGTGGTATCAACTCTCACTCGCCCACAAACTAGTAAACCGTCCTCTAAATGTCCCATCCCTCCAGAATCTACTCCAACCCTATCGCACCACCAGACCACTAAGATCCAGCAACAAAAATCACTTGCAGATCACTAAAGCCAATAACTCTGCTGGTGAAGCACTATTCTCTTGCGCCATAGCCAAATTATGGAACTCACTCCCACCCACAATTACCTCCATACCATCATGCACCCACTTCAAAACTTTACTAAAAGTGCACCTAAAAACATGTTGGCTATGCCCTTGCAACTCCCACTCTAATATCATCCACCCCATCCAACCACTACCTTTCTTTCCACTCCACTAACTACCTTGATTATAGCAAGCTCAGATGCTCATAAGCCTAGTACTTATTATACAGCAGGAACTTCTCGTTGTAACATTTGTTAGTGTCTGTTATGTACTTTACAGATAAAGATTCTAGTTGTCTACTGATGTACTATGTTCTTCATCTGTAAATATGTTGTAAGTAATTATGTTAAATTGTTAATCGCTATGTAATCCAATGTAACTACTGTCTGTTTATTTTACTGTGGAGCTTTTCTCCCCGGGCCTCTGCTGAAAATGGACTTACGTCCAGTCGGACACTCCCGGTCAACAAATTTAAATAAATAAAATAAATAAATAAGATATGGAAAATTTCACAGTTGCACTGGGGAGGTGAAGCCTGTCCCGGAATTTAGTGGGCACAAGGCATAGAAAGCCATCCTGAATGGGGGTGCTAGACTAAGACAGAATCCGCACAAGCCTGCACACCCACAGATGAGCTAGAAAGCCACCAGTTCATGTGTAGCATATCTTAGGGAAGTGAATGGAAACCAGAACACCTTGTGAAGACCCATGTAGACTCCTTCATCAAAGGAACCCCAAGTAAATGCCACCAATATGGGGAACAAGTACTGTAAAGCAACACTGATAACCACTGTACTGTCCTACAGTAACACAACTGACTTAAATCAGACTGTTCCCCAGTGTAAGTGTATAGCAACCTTCCTATACAGAGGATGCACACAATGCATTAAACACCCACAACATAAAATAAGAACTGTAAATCTGTACTTGGACAGAGTGTTGGCATTTTTTGTACTCTTTAGATTCTAAGAACAGCACCATCTGCTAATAAATAACAGTGCTTGCTGCTCCTAATCTTGAGTATAAACTGAAAAATACTGTTATGATTCCACAACATGCCATGCAAATGTGACTTGTTAAGTATGTATGGTGTTTTATTATCGGCAGGGACGCTAGAGCCTTTTCCCCCTGGAGCATAAGACACCTTGTATTTGGGACTGCAGTCAAACAGAATACTACACATATTCACTGTAAAAAACTAAAAGGGCAGCTTTTCAATTGTAACATGCAAAGCTGTTAAAGACACAGTAACATATTGTATTGTGGGTTTGCTGTGCAGCCCCAGTCTTTTTTTTGGGGGGGAGGTATGCTGATCATTCTAGAGAAGGGCCAGGAGTTGAGAGGAACAGCAGCAGCAGCCGATGGTTATTGTGGCAATCAGGCCTCCTAAGAAAATATTTAGAGACTGGGGGGGTGTTATGTGTCTGCAATGTGAAGCAGTGTTAGATTAACTTTCTGTACTATCTTAAAAGAATTAGTATTCTAAATGGTCATGATTGTGGTATGAACTGCCAGAGACAGATGCAAGCATATAGGTACTTGGAAGCTGACTCCTGACAAGTGTACCCCCAGGCTGTTTAAAGGAAGTGTGCTTATATGCAAGCTCTTCTGGGGCACATATTTCATACAGGTGCTGTTATCGTTATAGGAGTGACCTGCAAAATACCTGACATTGACTTGGTATTGTCTACAAGGCAACGGACTGACGATAACAGTGTGGAGCTTACTTAAGCCATGCATTACATACTGGGGCATGCACAGTCTGGGGCTATGTGTAATACATGCCAGGATTTTCTTGCATAGTCCATCGATTCCCTCTATTGATGGGCGGGTAGCTGTGGGCAGGTTACTTAGAATCACCCTTTGTCCCTCTGCATTACCGTTGCATGCTTCCTTATTTACACAAGTCATTTTTTAGGATCTGTGTCTGTACAAAAAGCCCTTATCAGGACTCACTGAGTAAATGGGACACCGGACCCATAGCACCCCACAGGGCGAATCAATACTCTCCCCCCAGAACCAACTGATCTTATCAGGGCTCAATACATAAATCCCCCGTATGAACACCAACCCCCTGTAAGGGACCCATGGGACAGGGGAAGAGATTTCAAATGTTTTGGAATCTGCACACAAAAAGCCCTTGGCAGAGCTAAGTAAGATAGATAAATCTGAAAGAAAAACATAAAGCCCTTTTAAGGGCTTTGCATCACAAAAGCCTTCTGAAGGGCCACTCTAAGGCAAGAGCTCCACTCCAGAGCAGATCCCCACCGCAACAGCCCTTTTAAGGGCTACACAGCCACAGGCAGGCCACAGCACCCTCCCAGGACCTCCAAGGGAGTCCCCCTCATCGGGATCCATAGGAGAAAAAGATTTGCAACCCTTTCCTCGAACAGTACATCTTGTGAGAAGGGGGATTTCACCCCGAAGAGTGAATTCTAGTTTATCATTTGTACTTTCCCCTCCGGGGCAAGCATCGCTCACACAGGTAGAGTAACCACATTTTCTTCATTTCACAAGCCCTTAGTTTGGAAATGCTTTTATTAATGGAGGCATTACCATCTTGGGGCAGTGCTTGCCCCAAATCTTAACTGGGCCCTCCAAGTAGCTGAATCTCTGCAGTAAGGTGACCTTTTTTTTTTTTCTTTCATTTTATTTTGGTAGGACTGTGATTTAATATGATTTCTTGTTTGGAGGAATTGCTAGAACTGCCATTTGCTTACCCTATCTAATGTGCTTTTGTAAGTTTACCTGTTTGTCAGCTTTGTGATAGTTTGTTAAAATATTGTGGTTAATTGACGTTCCTGACTCAAGACAACAATGTGCATTGTTTTTTCTGCTGTTAGTTAGTATTTATTTTTTGGAATGCGGTACCGCTGTATTAACAGTCCTGAATTTCATTACAGGCTGATGATTAGAAATTTTATGTTCAGAATTGTTGAATGTATTCTTTTGCATGTAAATTGAAGTTTAAAAATGTATTTTTGTTTCTAATTCAACAATCAGTGTTGTATTTCTTCTGTTCTCATCCGTCCTGTAGCTGGATTTCTGCTTCCTGTCTAAATCATTCTGTACTTCCGGAGTGTTCTGCAAAAGACTTCTGTTCATCTTTTGCTATGAACGTAGAACTTAGAATAATGGTATCTTTCAAGTGCAGTTCCTAATTTGCAGCAACAAATAATTCCTCTCTTTTATTTCAATCTCAGGCCAAGTGCCAGCTCATTTGTCTCCTCCGTCTAAAAGAATAAATCATAATGCCGACAAGATGGTGGATGCAGTTAGGAGTTTTAAACCTGAGACTTACATTTCTGCTAGAAGGAATTTAATTAAATATTTTTGGAAATCTAATAATGTAAGCAGTTCCTTATTCTGGTCATCTAGAAGTTATAGTCATTATTTCCTAACATGCTTGTATCAGTTGTCATGTTTCTATAATTTGTAATTACCAGAAATATTTAAAAGGCAGGAGGGGCTGCTCATAGTGGAAATACCTGTGAGTGGTGCACCTGTGAGACTGCTGTAACATGTTTATAAAGGCAGAACAGGTGACCTTGTTAAAGCAGACATGGCAGATGGGCTGGAAGTGAAAAGTTGTGCTCATGTGACTTTGTGTGTGTGCGCGTGCGTGCCCTTCTTCCTTCCAATATTAAATATTCTTTCTTGTCAGAAAGATAAACTGTTCTTTGTACCACTGGTACATCTGTTGTTTCATGCTGTCACTTCTAAACTGGTCTTGTATTTATCCCTGAGCCCGCTGCCCATCTCAACAGTTACTAAACTGCTGCTTCTTGCTTCCAGTTGCTCTCAAATATAAAATGAAATATTGTGATTCCCCTGGTCAAAATGTAAAACACTGTAACTTAAATAGTGGAAGCTCACCAAAATGTCACCTTAACACAGTACAAAAATTGCAAATTAATATCAAAACATTGTGGGATTCCACCACAACCCTTCCAGTTTCTATCACTACCTTGAATGTCACATAAATGCAACCTAAAAGGAGAAGTTAAAGATATACAAAGAAATTCAGCTTTGCCCTTTTCTTAATTTCATGTGACCTCAGACATTTTATTACAGTACCTGCAGTAGAGAGACATTCAGAGTAATGAAATGTTGACAAAAGACCATTCAATAATACATGTACAACACCTGAAGTGTCAACAGCACAACATTCAACAGAACATTATGTTCCTGTTGCTCCCCATTCATTTCCTTTTGGTTGCTTTACTGTGGCTTAAATTAGTTACCCCCCCCCCCACACACACACACACACACACTCACCTTGACTTATTAGCAGTTCGTACTCTGCCCACCCTTTTACACAGCAGGCTGTTCTGCTATTGTAGAAAAAAAAACATGCAATGCTGTGTTTATAGTACTTTTTTTGTTTGCTTTCTTCCTGATTCCTGGAACTTCTTAATACTTTTTTGCTTTGCTATCTTGTCCTTTAAGGTGCTCACTCAAGCCTGATACTGCCCACTGTGTAAATCGAGACTTAACATTTCAATCTGGGACAGTCAAGACAAAAAGTATAATTAAAAGATAAATACATCATTTAAAGTTTAGGTGGTACAAATATTTCAGTCCTAGACAGAACCTAGTAGTAGGATACTTGCTTTCTTTATGGAGCTTTTTATTGAATAAGAGCAGTTAAAGGAGAGGTCAGCCAGAGAAACTTGGTGGTACAATGGTTAGCATTGCCGCCTCACAGCAAGAGGTTCTCCAGTTCGATCCTCGGCTGGGGTGCCTTCTGTGCGGAGTCTGCATGTCCTCCCTGTTGTCGCGTGGGTTTCCTCCAGGTGCTCCGGTTTCCTCCCACATCCCAAAGACATGCTGTAAGTGGATTGGACACTCTAAATTGGCCCTAGGTGTGAGTGCGTGCATGTGTGTGCCTTTTGTGGAAGGTTGGGCGCCGGGCTGGCAACTTGACACCGTAAAACTCCACTGCCAATCATGAGTGGACAGGTGATCCGCTGTGGCGACTCCTAACCGGGAAAAGCGGAAAGAAGAAGAAGAAGAGAGAGAAACTACATAGCAAATGCCTTGCAGAGCTCTTCATTGAACAAGAGCTTTTAAAGCAGAGGTCGTCTGCGGAAACTTGAAAATTCCACTTCATTTCAGATTTCCTTAGTAGCTGCTGTGGGCTGTGTGTGTGTGTGTTTATGTGTGTAGGTAAAGGTTGGGGGCGGGGTGTGTGACATGCACATCTTCTGCCCTTTTATTGTTCCACTGACCACAGGACCTAATTGGAAGAAGTAAGTGGTTGCTGCTGTAGTCATGGGTCAGCTACTTTTTGCATGAACTCTTGTATCCATTTAAATCCCAGCAGATTCCACTACCCATACTGGAAGTCACCATCATTCTGCATTGAGCTACAGTAAAACATGCACGTGAATGTTTGCAAATGTTCATGTCATAGCAAATCACATCCAGCTATACTCAAAATAAACCGAAAGCATAGTGAAACATTAGTTTTATTTTTAAAATGGGTAGTAAGTATACTGCATGGAATGTGATAGGCCATGAATTAGGAGGGATAAAGAGGAAATGTAAAAATGTTAGCATTGCTCTATATCACTGAGGGGATGGAGCATTGACTCTGACCCAGGTGACCAGGTTTAGTTAGTGGAGCTATGAGTAGAGGGGCCAGGTAGGGAGGAATGAAAAGGTGTGGTCTGCGCACCTTTCCTGGCGGTGGGAGGGGTTTTCTCACACTTGGGGCATGTTGGGCAGTGTAGACTGTGAAAACAACTACTCTAGCTGAGTGGGAGAGGTAGCCTGCAGAGTTCTGCTGGAATGTAGAGAATATTATACATGGTTTTCCAGCAGTGCTATTTGTACTGTAAGAATAAAGTACATATACTGAACGAATTTGGTCTTTCATTTCACCTGTCAAGTCTTTCTGTATAATTTGTGTAGGTAGTTGTTAGATCTGATATCATTTAAATGTACAAAAATGTAGTATTCTCTTTGCATAAGTCTAGAAATGCAGCCATATTAAAGCATGCTTCACAGTTTTCATACAGTTTTAATAAATGCACTTTCAATCAGTGAAAATAACTAGTTAAGAATACTGATAAGAAAAGAATGTGCTATACATCTGAGTACAAACACATCTTGTTTGTATTCTAAAAGCTTGAGAACCAAAGGCTAAAGAGGTGTGCAAAACTTTACAGAGTTTTTGGTATTACTGGGAAATACTTCAGGGAGTTAAAATTAATTTCGTTTAGAGTGTTACGCAGGAAGTCATGGCAGTGCAGTCCTCACAAGTCAGTATAGACACTTGAGATTGGGTGCAGAAGTCGGGTCAAATATCCAGCATTCCAGAATATTAATGATATGATTCACGGGGATCAGAATATATGTGCAGAAACTACGGACATAATTATCAGCACTGTTATTGGAGACAGTACATTTCTGAGTACAGAATTTATGGACAGTATGCGTGCAGAAACTATGGACATACATACCTCTCAACCATACCGAATTCCTTGTAATT
This sequence comes from Protopterus annectens, assembly GCF_019279795.1. Lineage (NCBI taxonomy): Eukaryota > Metazoa > Chordata > Ceratodontiformes > Protopteridae > Protopterus > Protopterus annectens. Next base: position 1,983,875,229 of record NC_056741.1, on the reverse strand, counting down.
TACTGGTTTTGAGGGCAAAATAATGGGGTGCCACGAATTTCCGAGTGGCCTCTTCAATTCCCAATTTCTTTTATTTTATCTACAGTTTTAAAGTACAGCATCTGACGTCATCACATTATTGTCATTTGTCAAGGGGCTGCCCACTACTCTGAAGTAAACATCAGGTGAACTGGCTCCCCGTGTGTACTGTGTCTTCCGGTTTATATTGCCAAGACCAAATACAACATGCAGTAACTGCACTTTTGCATACTCCCAACCAAGTGGAAAAGACACGCCAGGCTACAAGTGCCCAAAATTATTTAATATCGCAGTGCCAATGCTAGAGTCTGTATGTAAATGCATATTAATTCCACTGGTGCTTGCTACATGTGAACAACAGCAGCAGTCAGCTTAAATGGTTTTCTGACTTGGGTCTTTTACTTATGGTTACTATTTGGCGAGCTTTGGGCAAATATTTTAAATCTCTCAGGGAACTTCACAAGAGTTTATGAATTTACCTGTAACCTGAGCAATATTCCATTCACCTGATAACATACAACTCCAAACTAAAAAAAGCGAACATGGCTTTGTCGGTAACATATAGTAAAACAAACAGTTCCATTCACAAACGTTAAAACCAAATTTTATTTCACGAATAAAGATAAGCGCTTTCATCTCTTATATTAAGGAACTTCTTCAGATTTGGTTTTAATGTTTGTGAAAGGAACTGTTTGGTTTTGCAAGTAAAATACAATAAAACACATTCACTTTTTATTTAGCATAAGGTTAACCCATAAGCAAGCGCAGCTCAGCTCACAGACTGAGCACCAGTTTTCCCTGCTGTTTCAAGGCAAAGCCAGAGAATGCAGTATGTAATCTGCTTTGATGTAGTGTTAACGTGTTATTATTTCCTGTCATGTAATTTTTCATGCTTTTCTGAGCACGCCATTAGAAAATAAAATAAACCAGCAAACAAAGAAATCAGTGTTCAAAAAGGGCATTGCACGCAGTGTGCTTGCCGATGGTTTATGCCTGTAAGTTACTGAAACAAATGAGATGGACATTCACAGTCCCATACATGCTGCTTTGCATGGAGAGTCATTTTAATTACAGCGGCTGCATATAAATGATATGCATTTAGAAATAGAAATACTTATAAAAATAAGGGAACATATACAATATATGTCTGAAGCCTTAGTTAACATAAGCAAAGCAGATGGTTCAAACGTAAAGTTATTAAATGTCATACCAAAGTACTGATTTCCTACGCATTACTTCCATGGGGAAATCTGTTTCGGCAATGCATACAAGTATTATAATGTCAGATGTTTAAATGGCGACTAGTTCGGTATGGTCCCTTCATGTGGTGTATTTTCAAGTCTTCTAAGCACATGCAAACATAGAAAACTTAACAGTTCTAAGGCAAAGACTGCTGATTTGCATACCATCATATGATGTATACTTCTCAGGCTTTCTGCTTGAGTTTCCCACATAAAGGGTCATCTGATAAATAAAAACAACACAATTCTCTATTTTTCTAAGGTGACTTAATACTGGTAACTGAGCAAAATTCCAAAAATATACATGCCAATTACTCTGTATTTCTCTAACTTAGTCTGTTGATTTAATGCTTACGTAAACTACCCCCGTCTTCAACAGGAAACACAGTAACCTACAGCAGTTGCTATGCGCATGCGCATGGGTCCTGAGATTTGAACTGTTGTTGACCAATTGGATAGAAGAAAGGGATAAACCGCTGCAGTTTATGAGCACCTCTGTGCAGAATGATGTTTTGATAATGTGAACTAAAATAGTGCGTATAATAAAAGAATTATAAATGTAAGTTGTTTGAAGGTATGTGCTAAGTGACACTAGGCCCGAGAATATATGAGGTGATGCAGAAAGATATTTTACTGGTGTTTGTAGAAGAAAAGAAGTATAAGGAAGCTGTGTAACTTGTGACAGTTGTTAAATTAAGTTTACACTTAACAAGATGGTACAGTCGTCAGAGAAGAATTTGACTGGTGGTAGTTCAGCATCTCCGTATGTATGGAATTCAAATTAAAAACTGGAATTTGAAACAAATTAGTTATAATAACAGTATACACTCTTGTCATTGCCACCGAGATTCAGTAAGTTTGGAGAACATACAAGTGTGTGTTTTGTTCTGGAGAATATTTTTAATTGTTGTGGGGGTATTTGCATAATATAATGTATAATTAATGATTTGGAATGTGAGGTCTTTAAAAGAGGGTCAAAGTTCGTTCTTCAAGATTTTGAAATAATAGATTTGATGACAGGTATGTGGGTCATTTGTTAAGCATGCATCAAAACTGCATTTTTTTTGAAAAGTTAATGAGATGATCCTTTTGTGTCCAGTTAAGCTACTTTTTTATTTTTTTAAAGACATGAGATGACATAAACAAATGTTTTCGGTGTATCCCAGTAAGATGGAACTTACTTTAATAAATGCTGCTTTTTTTCCATCTTGTTATTACAATTTTCATCAAATGGGTAAAGTGGTGGATAATGGTGTGTTGTGCGTGTTAGGATCTTAAAGGAGTAAGTAGCTGATATTGTATAGCCTTGGTTTTCATCCTCAACCCCAAGTGGTGATCCTGATGAAAGTCTTCGCCATAAGGCATAAAACATTTTTATTGTTATTATTCTTGTTACAAATTGAGTACTTCCACGGTGGTGCAGCGGTAGCATTGTTGCCTCCCAGCAAGAGGTTCTCCCGTTCGATTCTCGGCTTGGGTTGGGAGTGCCTTCTGTGTGGAGTCTGCATGTCCTCCCCGCGGTCGAGTGGGCATTCGAAAGACATACGTTGAATGGGCATCCATTCGTTGAAGGTTGGGCGTCAGGCTGGCAACTCGACACCATAAAAAACAACTACCAATCATTAGCGGACCGGAGTTCCGCTGTGGCGACCCCTAAGTGGGAAAAGCCGAAAGACAAACAACAACATTCTTGTTACAAAGGGAAATTATCTTTTATTTATGGTAAGTCACTTGTATTGTCTGTCAGTCTTTGGACAGATCAAAGATGTTTTCAGCCAACAGATAACACAAGGCAGAGGAGAGGACACTTAAATTAATCACAGATATCTAGTATCTGTGAAACTGTATCAGTTTGCCATCCATTCCCTACTGAAATATTACTAGCTTATTATTTTTTAATGTAACATAGGCAATTTATTTTTCAAGGGCAACAGGCAATTTACTTGTAGATGAAACAATGAAATATAAAGTTGTTTGCTAGCAGCAATGTTTGCATTTGTTACAAATCTGTTTAGTATGGAATTCTTTAGATTACTTTTACTTCTGCAGAGATTGTGCATATTTGCTGATACTGGTGGACTGTAGAAGTTTGAGTACACTTTTATGATGGGAATGTTCTGAACTGGGCAGTTTTGTCATTACTGGTTCATGCATTTTGTTTTTTTACTGGAAAAATGTTCAAAATAATAAATTAAAAATGCGCTCTAACAAGTGTGCTGTATTATACAAGGAATATAATTGAATAGAATCTGGAAGGTGTATCAAAGAACACATGTATGATTCCTGTGTAAGGGGCCTATGATTTGAAAACAGGCCAAAGGTAATCTTGATCTTCCACTAGCCAGATGCATTTTCTTTGAATGCGGGCTTCAATGCTGTTTCAATGAATGTGAGTTTCAAGAGTAGAGAAGTTTTAATGCTAAGTCTATTTTCACTATGAGATTGTATTGCTTTGTTTAGCAGATGTCTATTAGTGTCTGTGCTATAAAATGTAAAATAAAAGTTTTAAATGAAATCCAGATAATCATTGTAGAAGTAAAGCAGTATGCACATTTCATTGTTTATGGTAAACGGGGCGAAATAGCCAAGTAATGGACATTGGAATGGCTGCGCGGGGGGGGCATGATTTTGTGAGGGGTGAAGGGCGGCAAACTCAGACAGTTCCAGGCTACGCCATTGATCTTGTAGGCCATGGAGAATGACTTTTGGAGGTCCTAGCAAACTATAATTTTATTTTGCTAAGATTAGAATATTGCCTACCAGTAAATGCCCTACTTTTACCACAAAAAACACATACTGCAAGTCACCAAAAACAAAATCCTAAGGTTCATCTTCTTCTCCCTTCCCAATAAACATCATTGCTACACATTTTAAAAAATGGCTACCATTTACTTCAGGGTCTGGTGGGCCATATTTTAGTTGGCTGATCTTCAGTTTGCATTTGAAATTTGGTATCCCACATTTCCACCGGAGTGGGCAGGGTTACATTATTATGTATACAAATTTTATGTTAATCAGAATACAGATTTGTACCTATTTTTCATAGGCCATTGTCCAGATTTTTGATGTTTCCGGGTAGAGAGGTATGTGGACATACCTCCTCTGCACATAATAAAACATACTTAACCGAACTACAGTGTATGCAGACTTTATTGTGAAAAGTACAGGAAGACTTCACACAGGTTCATTTTCTTCTCTATTAAAAGTATCCAATAGCGCTAAAACTACAGTTGAAATGTTTGTTGCTGATTCTAGAAATACCTCCTGTTTATTTAATGTTTTTCTTAAAAGTATTGGTAAATACAGTAGTCAACTTATTTTAAGCTAAACTTTTTTGGCTTCTAAAAAATTGGTGTTACACATTAATAAATAGTAATAACCTTCAAAGTTCTTTGAGTGCAATAACTTAGCTGAGTATTGATTATGCTTAGCAGAGCATTGCTATTGGTCTCTGTTTTCTTAAAGTTTGGACAGTTCTTCCTTTCCAAAGAGAAATTCTATCAGTAGTTGAGAATAACTTGAGTAGTTTTTAATATGCATATATGCAGTTTAAATGCATCACATCTTTTTTGGGAAGATCTAGTCAATATATGAGAAAATGGTTATCTTGGTCTATTTTAATGCCTGCTAGCTAGTGAGAAAATGTTAAGATATTATGTACAGCAGTATAAAACTTGGGAATTATAGTACACTTACATTGTTACTTCTGTATAAAATATTAAAATCTTGCTTTAAATGGATGCCACCATTTTTGGGGGTATCTAAAATTTGTTTTAGAAGGTAGTGTGGGTTAAGCTGAGATTTGATATATTCATTTAAGTATAATGACCATTTTTGTTACATTGAGAATATGATCTTTGTGAATACTTTCCTACTTCAGATAAGTTTCAGTTGTATCATTAAAAAATCCATTGAAGTGCTTCTTTGGTAAAGATATTTTTGAGTAGATATTAATTCCCAAATAGTTAATAAATTGTAAATACCATCCACTTTCAACATGTAAAGGCCATTTTTGTTTAAAAGTACAGTTTATAAGTAATGCATTGATCTGGTTTGGTGTTTGTGTATGAGTCAGAGAACTTACTAAATGTATTTGTGTGAAAACATTTGATAGATCTGCATGGGTTAAATTAGGTAATTAAATAAGCACATCATCTGCATAAGGTGAAATATGTTTCTGTAGTATGGTGTAATGAAGATTTTGTTAATTAAGGGTAATAGTGGATTGATTAATATGATACTAGATATGTTGATAGAGGACACCATTGTCTTGTACAACATTTAATTTCTATTCTTGTGAGGTTAAAGAACCAATTTCTATAATTTTATAAATATTTTCATGTAATTGTAAGAATATATATAAAGAAGATAGGAAAAGTCCTGTGTTCTAAAAATTTGAATAAGTAAGACCACAATATCATCCAATACATTTTTAATGTCAAATGTAAAAATGGTTAAAGGTATCTTTACTTTTAATATTTGAACTTTTCTTACACCATCTTTCTGTTGTTTGATCAAAGTATGCTAATGTCTTTAATTAACTTGTTCCTTAATCCACTGAGAACCCTTTCCCCCAACATAGGGCTAGATCATCCCATAATGTTATATATAATTTGCAATCACCATAAGACTAAGTAATAATTACAAGCATCTTTGTATTGTTTGAGCAGCATATATATGATATGCAATACAAGTGATGATTACTGCTGCAAAGTGCATATTAGCAATCCTAGTAATCATTTCAGAATTCAGATGCATGCAGATTTGCTGATAATGAGGTATTTTCTCATTGCAGCTAATATATGTCTGACTCATTGTTTTTTGAATCATGTAAAATGGCTCTTTTTGCTGCATCGGGTAGCACTGGCAGCTGGGTTATTTCTGAATACTCTACATTGTCTTATGATTTTTTGAATTGCGTAATTGTCCCCTTGTGAGAAATACTTAAAGTGTCCATGTTTACTGTAGACTGTGTCAAAGATATTTGCATTGGGGAGGCTTAGAATTATAATAAATTAACAACTTGAAAGTCAAAACACAGGCTAGGTCCTCATTGCATTCCTAAAAGTACAACAAACACAACTGCAGTTCTTTTCTGAGACTGTGCACTGCCTTTGACAAGGAAGTGACAAATATAATGACAGTAAGGTTGTGTCTCTCAAGGACATGCAGTTGAAGCCACCACCTCCTCACAAGCCATATGATTATTTAACAGTGATCACATAACTGTCCTGTGGTTCCACGAATATCATGGCCCACTAATCCTTTCTCCTAAAGATTGTCACCTTCTGTGTACTCCTCTGAGCTGATGATAGAAAAAAAGTGTCCTGATAATATAATTCAAGTCCCTGGTCCACTTCAAGCAAAGACAAACACAGACACAGGGAGTAACTGCTGCCTCCTGCTTTTTATGTGCAGACTGCTCCCAAACAGATTGCCACTTGTAGTGGCCACAGTAATTTATTTCAGTATGTTATTTTTCTTCAGCAACAACGTTATTATGAATTGCATTTCACTGGCAAAACAGAACAGCAAGTCACTAAACATGTCAGTTATGTGTAAAAGCATTAGAGAAGTACCATAAACAAGTACTATCTAATAAAACAGAAAGTAAACACATTTTACTTTAAGAATTAGAGCCATTGGTATCCAAACATATGTTGCTTAACACAAATGATTTATATAAGAGAATCATGACCTACTGGAGCACACATGTGCCATGTCATAGCATGCCAGAGAATGGCCAGCCGCATCCCATAAAGTAACCATACATGATGAAAGATTGCATGAACTGTACAAAGTTAGTTCATTGTTGTCCAGTAGTGGACCTGTATGCGCCTACCACTCCCAGGCTATTATTTCTAACCAAAACTACTTTAGTTACCGAGATATGACAAATGTTTCTGTTTACCAGTTAACCAACTACACAATGTCCAGGAAGTGTATGTTCTCTCAACTTTTCCTGTATGGGTGATATATTTTGTAGTCAGAGCTGCCACCCATAAACTCTGCACAGCCCCAGAGAGTCTGAGGGTCACAAGACTAATAAGAAAAATTCCTTGGAACACGGGTTGGTAAAGCATAGTCATCTAGGCAGCATCTCAGCTAGTCTCACTTATAATGCCTGTATGAGTCTACAGTCCCAGAACTTGTGCATTGTACCTTGTCACTGGAAGAGATTGAACTGGCCAAAAAGCCATCCTTAACACTGCCTGGGGGGTGGGAATACCCATAACCCATCATGAAGAAGTAGGATTACTTTCTCTAGGCTTCGTGAACACACTTGGAAACTTTTCACCAACACTTTCAAATCAAGGGCCTCTATTCTAGAGTCCCTACTTCCTAACAGGGAGACTGTGTCTTGAAGTGCATAAACAGTTGCATCCCAACATCCTTAATCAATTCCAGATGAAATGTGGAAGCCTTAAATGGCTTAACCCTGTCCTCTTCTTCCACTAATCCAGATATGCCTATTTCTGCTGGGAAGTGTGGTTCCTGAGCCCAGCTAGAAAAAGGCACTCACCCAATCATATATCAAAGTTGCAGATATACCCAAAAGGCCTGTTTGGGGAGACCCCTCCTGTCCTGTAAGGATTGATGGTCAGGCAAGACTCTATATCCCTGACACTTCATTGTCAGATCTGACAACTACATAATTTCATACTCTTCCTACACTATATTACAGAGAGCTTGCCCATCAACTTCCAAAAAATAGTGATTCCCCCAAATCAACAGTGCCAAGCCCCAGATCTTCTCCAGAGAAATAGTTTTTTTGCAGTGCCTGTAAAGCCAAATATGTATGGTACTAAGACATCAGGTATTTTGGGAGCGAGAGAATAAAATACTGGCATATTGCCCGTAGGGTCCATACATTTAATATTGCACTTCCCAGCTTTGCTCAAGGAGGGAATTGGTTCAGAGGTTATAACAGTAAACGAGTAAAATCCTGAGCATACCTATCCAGACTGGAATACCTAATCCTGTTAAACCAGTAGGCTCAGAAACCCCACACAAACTGAATCTGGATTTGGTCAAATGTGTGTCAGGCCTTACACTAGGAGGTGCAAATCAAGCCCTTTTTAAGCAGTCAGAAAATGGTGAAATAAGTTCCATGTGACTTTATGTGAAAGTAGTGATGTGGCTGTTGAAACAGTTGAGATACATTTGAGGAGATACAACAGAAAATAATGTAATTGAGTTAGCTTTGGAGAGTGATAGGTGATGCCTTCTCTGAGCAGATGCTAATACCTTGCACAGGTAGGACATGAAAAAATAGATTAGACTAGGTTAGCAAAACTCATTACTGTTTCTGGGAGTGGTGCTGTGGTCATGGTTAGTAGAATACTGACTTGTGAATTATAAGGGAGGATTGGTAGTTATATGCTACATACTCTGCAGCCTGCTCTGTATACATGGAGGTAATATCCTTAATTGAGACTTAAACAATTTTGTAATTAATTTAGAATCCCATGTGTAGGATGAGCTGGCTGGGGAGGGTGGAGCTGAGTAACTACAGCCAGCTCACCTTTTGGGGAAGGAGTGGCAGCATAGGTTCATAGGAGATTACTGGGCTAACGGCTTAAGAACCCTTACAAGTCTAGGTAACGTAACCTGATTTGACCCAATATATGGGCTCTAGGCACAAGTGGATTACATAGTTTTGTGCCTATGACTTGAGTATGTTGCGGATTGTCCCTGTCCATAAGGGACATAGGTGCTACTCCAGGTGTGAATTTGTGATCCCCGCATCAGTTGATCCAAACTGCATTTGAAGAGGACCAGAGAAGGGCTCTGCTTAAAGTGACTGAGCAGAGGCTGGATGTTGCAGTGATGCAACACAAGTGCCAGGTTTATAAGCTCACCAAGCAACATGTATTGTAGCCAGGGCAATGCATGCAAGCATGGGGCCTGGCATTGCAAGGATTTCACTTGCCAGGGCTGTTTCAATGGAAATTGGGATTAGGGGACACTCATAAATATAATGGATGCCTGGATAATGGCCTTTCATGACTTATTTTCATCCCCTGAGAACAGATGTACCATTCAGTCACTGTGACGGCTGTTAGTTGGGAGTATGAGAATTAAAAATGTGGGAGGAAAAAGCATGACATTTAAGTCTAGATGAGAAAGACATTCTTAAAGGTAGATTACAGAATATGGTCTATTTCAACTACAAAGGAGTAACGTGGTTATTTTGAGTAAAGGGAGAACTCCAAGGCTGAGGTGTCACGAGAATAAGAGGGAAGGAAGGAAATTTAGACTAGTGCAGTAAGTGGAAGGTGGTAATTTCTGAATGTAATGCCAGAAGGCTAGGTTAGCTAAAATGAGTCACTTGCTTGGTAGAGGAAGATTTAGATGCTGAATGTGATAGAATCCTGAACAGTGATGGGTAAGTACTGGGATATGATGGCACCTGGATTCAGAATGTACAAGAGGGTTATAGCAGGAGAAGGTGCCTGTGCTTATCCAAGATGGAGCAACTGCACTGTGACAGAAACTGGTCTTGATGCTGGCTTTGAGGGTGAAGAGGGAAACCTAATGGGTACCATAGCTCTCAACCGTCCATCTCCAAAATAAGGAACATTACCTTTCATAATGTGGAACAAACTGGCAAAATGTGGAGCACTCGCTAACAGCTTACTAACAACTTCATCTAGGAACCTCATAGGATGGTTAAAAATGTGATATTTTTAATTATATGATAGTACTTATAATGAATTAGTAGGATTCAGTTTTATTTACCGTGGATATCAGTTAAAAAAAATTGCTAACACTGAAAGGGTAACCTATCCTTTCAATGTAGAACTTCGAGGAACAAGAATGTTTTAAGACCCCAAATGAGGAACATTCCTCTTAATGAGGTACACTTGAGAGGTATGTGGGTACCTACAGTACACAGTTTGCCTGTTCCAAGGAATAAGATGATGATGGATGAAAAGTAGGATTAGCCGATGAACTTACAAGGCTGCCACACTCAAACTGAACTTTAATCTCCTGCAGTAAACTGTAATATGATAATGTACGGGATGTGAAAGGAAAGGAAAACAGTAGCTTAGGAAGTAATGGTAGCTTTAATGGATTCCATACTTAGAAAATGAGGGCCTTTACTAGAATATCCTGTAGCTTCCCATAACAGTTGCTGGGGTGGTGATGATAATGGCTAAAGTGTCAAAGGTCATCATAGTGCTATATGATTTATCTTCCCTGGTAAAATACTGCAATGTACTATAAAAAGAAAATGATGAAATGTATGCTTGTGGGGGATGGGAATTTTAAAAAGGTTTCTAAAAAAGTCTGGAAAAATGTAACAATGTTCATCCTGAAAGGAAAGGCATCCCCCATTAAGGATGGAAAAGGATGGACAGAAGAACCTTATGGGAATGTAAAGATTCAGCAAGAGATTATTTTAAGGGAAGGGATGAAACTGCAAAAAATGCTCCATTTCAGTTAGGATTGCTGCTAATAATTTTCAACCTTAATTTTACAGCAGTAATTGTACACTAGGCCAACAGGGGAAGACTACCAGAAATTCTGGTCCAGAATAGACATATAGAGCATGTGTGAATAATGGAAGATGGACAGATGGAAAACTAACTAGGGAAGAACGAGAGAAGGAATTCAACAGTCTTCAGGAAGATAAGGCATAAAATTAAGTTGAGCTGCCTTCCATAGTACTGAAAGAGTTACAGATGTGCTCTGTGGATATCTAGCATTCCTGTACTGAACTGTGATGTCCAAAGACTTGAGTTTGGATTAATCGTTGCTTGGCACAAAAAATAATCTTGGAAAGTGCCAGGCAGTCATAGTGTGATATTCCAGGGAAGATTTGGAAGGGATTCTTTGTCACAGGCTGCTAGAGTTCCTGAATGCGGATTCACTGGCTGCTGGTTAGAGCATGTCTCTTTGTCACAGGCTACTAGAGCTCTTGAGTGCTGATTCTCTGGCTGTTGGCTTGCAGCTTGATTTTTTGTTACAGGCTGCTGGAGCTCCCGAGTGCTGATTCTATGATTGTTGGCTACAGCATGAGTCTGTCACAGGCTGCTAGAGTTTATGAGTGCTAATTCTCTGGCTGTTGGCTAGTGGCATGACTGTTTGTTGCAGGCTGCTAGAGTTCATGAGTGCTGATTCTCCAGATTTTAGCTAGCAGGATGACTCTTTGTTGCAGGCTGCTAGATTTCCTGAGTGCTGATTCTCTGGCTGTTGGCTTACAGCCTGGCTTTTTGTCACATGCTGCTGGAGTTCCTGAGTGCTGATTCTGTGTATGTTGGCTTTTGCCGCATGATTCTTTGTGCAGGCTACTAGAGTTCCTGAGTGCTGATTCTGTCTGTTGGCTAGCAGTATGACTCTTTGTCATGGGCTGCTAGAGTTCCTGAGTGCTGATTATGTCTGTTGGCTAGCAGTATGACTCTTTGTCACAGGCTACTAGAGTTCCTGAGTGCTGATTCTCTGTCTGTTGGCTAGCAGTATGACTCTTTGTCACAGGCTACTAGAGTTCCTGAGTGCTGATTTTGTCTCTTGACTAGCAGTATGACTCTTTGTCACAGGCTACTAGAGTTCCTGAGTGCTGATTCTGTCTGTTGGCTAGCAGTATGACTCTTTGTCATGGGCTGCTAGAGTTCATGAGTGCTGATTCTCTGTCTGTTGGCGAGCAGTATGACTCTTTGTCACAGGCTACTAGAGTTCCTAAGTGCTGATTCTCTGGCTGTTGGCTAGAAGTATGACTCTTTGTTGCAGGGTCCTACAGTTCTTGATTGCTGATTTTATGGCTGTTGGTTAGTGGCATGACTCTTTGCTGCAGGCTGCTGGAGTTCCTGAGTGCTGATTCTCTGGCTGTTAGCTCATAGCATGACCCTTTGTTGCAGGCTGCTTAGAGTTCCTGAGTGCTGATTGTGTGGCTGTTGGCTAGCAGCATGACTTCACACAGCAGACTTCTTGTCACAAAGCCAAAGCTTTGGTGCTGTGAAGAGGTGGATGCTCTAGGCATAACCTATTAGGGGACACTATTGGCACTATTAAAAAGGTGCCAGTCAGTTCCTGAAAGTCAGTGGTGCGATTGCAGCTGTTGATCGTGTGTTCTGATTGGTCTGCTCACAGTATCGATAATCGTTTAAGAAGGCATGATCTCAGTAACAGATTCTTAAATGAACTGGCTGCAACATGTGTTTGTGTGTGTGTGTGTGTGTGTGTGTGTGTGTGTGTGTGTGTGTGTATGTATGCAAGTGTGTATATGTTAATGTTCGGATCTAGTATGGATTTTTGTAGTACAGGGGTCAGACCTTGGATACATTTTCCATTTCCCAGCCAGAGATCCCTGTTGCATGTGAATATGGACAGGGTTGAGCTTTGCTTTATGTGAATGGAAAATCTCTTTTCCACAGCAGCAATATCCTGTGCAAGATAAATCTTTTCCTCCAAACCGTTCTGTTGATGTTGCAGAAGATATTTAGATCCCTACACAAAGCATTTCTGATGCTATTTGACTTACTGATGTGCAGTAAATCCATCAGGATTGGCTCGGAGGATGCCTTGTATGCCAGGCACAGGTCACTTCTTAGCAGTCTGTAGGATACTGAGTATTGTGACAAGGCTCTGAGGCAGTCCATGTAGGACATATTGTTTAGGCCTTGAATCCTTTTAATAAGAAATCTCTGTGCTCTGCCTTTCTATGACTGAGTCACCAGTTAAGTGGTTAAATGAAGTCCTGTTGATGTGCTGTATCTGGATATCATTAAGGCATTGCTGAACTGGTAGTTAAGTTAAAGCTAATGGTGATAGTGTATAAAATAGTGAAGTGCACTGAAAACTGACTGCATGACCAAAGCATAAGCTGGTTCTTAGGGGGGATCTATCACTAAACATTAGAGTACAAGGACCAGCACTGTTTTGCATATTTATGTCAGATATCTCACTCTTGAGAGCAAGATTAACTTGGTATGAAGATTGTTTTATTAGTCACGGACATAGGGGGGGAAGAGTCCCCAGAAAGAATTTTGGCAACTGCGCATTATGGCCAGATAGGTGGCAGCTGAGATTTCATTTAAGATGTGCAAATTGTTTTTTTTTTTTTTTTTTGGGGGGGGGGGGTTAAGGGTGGCTAGTTATGGAAAAGGAAAATGTGCATTTTTGATGAGGTAATCCTAAGTAAGTACAAAAACACAGGCACAGGGTTGTATGATCCATGAGATCTGGCATCTGCAGTATTTGATAAGCTTGTGTCGAAACCCAACTTATAACTGTTTGTCATTTTAATTTTTAAAAAAGAGCTTGTGCAGCCACCTTGGGCAGTTTCATGCTCTGTTAAACAATCGGTGCCATAAAATCAGCAACAGCAGTAACAGAAATAGGCTTTTCTGTTAAATCTTCAGGCTCCCACCCTTGGTGCTTATTTATTTTAATTTATTTGTTAATCAGGTGGATAGGCTGGACACCAGACCAGTTTTCATTAGTGCTATAGGCTAAAGCCAGTAGTGTAGAAATAACATATCACATCAGAGTATTGCAGTGAATTTAAAATATTATTAAGAAATCAAACAGAGGATAGTACACTGGACAGAGTTAATCAACCCTGCAGAATTGAGGCCATTTAGAAGAAAATTACTAGTCATATAAAAGAGTACATTTTTGTTTACAAGTATACAAGGAATGAGAAGAAAAGGGTAATAAGGAAAAAGTGGCATGGAATAAATGCAATGGAATGTGAATAACGAAGATTCCCAAGAAAATACTGGGGATTTGGAGCCTTAACCATATTCAAAGCACATGCAGAGAACAGAACTGGTAAGGTTGTTTTTTTTTTTTTTTTTTGCACCTTTCTTGCTCACCTTTCCTCAAAACACATACTTCCTTTTCAAAAAGTAAGCACATACAATTCTGTTTAGTTATCTTGCAGCCCTGATTGCAGAACACAAAGTGTTTGTTCATTTTACCCAGTTGGGTAAGGATGTATTGTTTCAACATAAAAAGGACAAAACAAGAAGTTTTATTTTGGCAAAGCACATTTTTTATTAGCATTGCTTTTGTGATTCAGTAAGTATTTAGAAATGGGTAATAACCTTTAGTAAGTCATAGCCGATATTTATTTTATTTCCTAAAAAAGTTCAAAGTAAAGGACCCAGTCCTAGTGCACACAAATCCCACCCTCTGTGAATCACCATACCAATCAGTTGCAAGATTTCTAGCCAACCATTTTTGTCATTCAGTCATTCATTCATTTGTTTATAATAATTTGTTTATTTTAAGAGTAGCAGTTTGACACACTACAGTGGAAAGACAGTCAGTAATTACTTTCTGAGGCAGAAATTCAAGGTGTATTAAATGTAGCTTTTTTTATCACCATTTATTTCTAATGGCGTAAAAATCAACATGCTTGGAGTTAGTGTGTATTTGCAGATAGCGCATAAAATCATTCTACATTACATTAACGATGCTTGGTATCTGTTAACTATTTTGAAAGAGTGTAAAAAATTTATACTTTTTACGATAGGACTAATAAATATGACAAAATTTATACCGCCTCTCCACCTGTAGAATCTGTCTGATAGTAAATACTTTACTGGTACAGTACTCGAATGCTGTGAAAGTAATGTAATCTAAAATGTTCATTACAAGTATCACTGCTATATCATCAGTCATAATGTTTGGTAATTAACTGCAGGTGGACATCTGTTTATCTGGCCTTATTTCCAGAGTTTTGGATGTATCCAATGCAATGTTGATCTCCCCTCACACTGAGGACATCAGTTAGATATATGCTAGATAAGGGAGAACAGCCTATGCCATACTTTTTTTTTCTTTTTGCAGCAGAGTGATTGATTGTAACAGTAAAAAGCTATCATAATTTTGATTCATAAAGAAGGGAATAGAAATGTATTCAGTAATTAGCAGACTTTACAAGACTGACATTAAATTTTGCATCAGTGTTATGGAAAAGTTTTGAGTAAGTTGGGTCTTTCGACTTTTCCCGGTTAGGGGTCGCCATAGCGGAACTCCGGTCCGCTAATGATTGGCAGTAGATTTTTACGTGCCGAGTTGCCAGCTCTGATGCACAACCTTCAATGAAGGTACGCCCATTCACGCATGTCTTCACACAGAAGACGCTCTAGCTGAGAATCGAACAGGACGTCTTACTGTGAGGCGACAACGCTACCGCAGCACCACCACCGTTCTGAGTATATATTACTAAATGTAAATTCCCACAGATAATTTTCTAAAAATCAGTCATCATGGATTTGTGAACTCAGGGTCATACCTGTCTAACCTTATCAAGTTTTATACCTAGTGACATCTTATCTGAAATGCTGCTTGTGGTTTGGTTTATTTAGATCTATCAAAGCCCTGTGATTCTGCTCCATACAATAGCATATTGCATGGAATTAAATACCTTAACATTAATCCCATCACAGGATACTGGATAACAGAATGCTTTTTTTTGGTAGATGCTTCGGAGTTCGAATCAATACAGACCTGTTAGAATCTAAACTTTTTACTCATGGAACCCCTCCTGGGTCTGTTCTGTAGCCCATTTTGTTTAATATTTTCATTGTCTGTTAAGTGTAATAATGCAATCTGTGATCACATTTCCTGATGACTGTAGATTGGACAACACTAGTATGGGCCAACAATCTCTGGAAATGTACTAAGATCATCTCTATGTCTGGTCATTAAAAGCAGACTTACTTTAAACACTAAAAAGAGTTCCACTGTGTGTTTTGGAAACAAAGAACACATATGCTTATCTTGAGTTGTATCAACCTTGAGAAACTTCACCACAGTTATAATTTTACACCAAATGTTAATGCTAGCATAATTAAATTATAATCCAAAGTCAGATTTATTTTAAGATCAGTTTTGTCCAGATTGCAGTGATGTTAAATCCTCTCTGTAAAATTTTTATTAGACCAATTGCAGAATGTAATACAAATCTTTGCAGCTATGACATTACATCGGTGGCTTAAATGTATCCAGAGATATGGCATCAAATGTGTCTGGGCAGTTTTGAACCTATCACATAGGTGGCTTAAATGTATCCAGAGATATGGCATTAAATGTGTCTGGGCAGTTTTGAACCTATTACATAGGTGGCTTAAATGAAACCAGAGATATGGCACAAAATGTGTCTGGGGAGTTTCGAGCCTTACGTATACTGAACATTTATCAAAGCTTCAGCTTTACTTGATTTCCCACTGATTCCCTAGGCATTATTGGATTAACATATTTGAAATGACTTCTTGTGATTAAAAGTGAGCTATGATAGGCCTAAATATAAACAATCACTATTATGGTACCAGTAATTAAGGCCTTCTTTCTTCAGATCTCCAGAATTTTAAATCCAGCTCTTTTCAAGGTGTACTTACAAATTGGAACTGATTCCCCACCTCTCATTTATTCTGTTACTACTTTATCAAGGTTTCAGAGGGCTTAGCAGGTGACCCATTGGCCGAAAGAGGTAGAATGCAAGTCACTAGATAGTGTACTATTAACTCAGAGAGGGCCAGCCTTAGGTGAAATGGAGCCTGAAGTGAAGAGCTCCATTATGCTCCCCTGCTGCCCATTGCTCCCCACCATGCACATCCCCTCATTACCCTACTCCTGAGCCCCCTTCCACCATGCTGGCTTCCCTACACATCATCTATATTACTTTTTTCTTCCTTTTCTCACATTTTGTCTTACCCATCAACTTTTTCCTACATACTTTTAGCATAGCATAACCAGTCAAGACTCTGTAATCACCAAGTAGTAGAGGGGCATTAGGATGTGACAAATGCAAGGCATGCAAATTCATTGTTCCTTATTTTGGACTCTTAAATGGTCAAAAATTTGAAGTACATGGGAATTACAGATGTGACACTGAGGGCATTATGTATGCCCTCAGATGTCCTTGTAATAAGTTTTATGTGGGAGAGTCCAAAATGGCTTTTAAAACAAGGTTATTGGAACATGTTCATGAAATATTAAAAAAGAACAGAGTTCTAGAAGCTCATGGTAGTTCTACTTGTGGTTTACAAGCCACTATTCTGGAAAAAAATAGATTTTTTTTTGGGTGAGGGTATTAGCAAGAATAAGTTTCTTTATAAAGAAGCAGTTTATATATTAAAGTCTGATACTTTGTTTGCTAAGGGTATGAATGTTGATTTGAATTGGCATGTATTACTTTAAAGGCAGTGCCTTTTAAGTATTTTATGGTATTAATTGATTGCCTTATTGTTTAATTATTTATTTAGTGATGTATATAAAGCAAGTGTTTGATGTGAAGGAACTGTGTACTCCAAGAAGGCAGTGTATGACGAGATGTCATAGAGAGAAATAAATGTGATATTGGGACGCTGGTCTTTGTTCTTCATTGTATTTTCTGCTATTTTCCTTGTTTTGCAGCTGTTGTTGCTACTACTCTGTAATAACTGAGAAGGAAATAATTGAGTTAAGCTGTCAGCCATGGGCTTCAAGATACTTTTTACAGCTCTTGTTAACAACATTTTTATACATTGGTAGCCTGAACAAAAATCATGACTAAGGGAAGAAATTCGGTCTCATTGCCTGACTTTGCTTTCTCATGCAGCCTTTCAATTAATTTTAACTAGCCAAGACTGTGCTGTAATAATGGTGGATGAAATAAACAAATTATGTTGGGGGGGGGGGCACTAGGCCACCAGAAGTCATGAAGATTTTTTAGAATCTGTTCTGAGGTGCATTTTACATCTATTTAAACAACCTTTTCATCCAGTGTTGGCCTTAATAAAAATTTTGACTAAAGAAAGAAATTCAGTCTTCATCTTCAGATCTCTTTTTTCATGGAACTTTTCAGCACATCTTAACTAGCCAAGACTTGCATTGTAATAAATGTGCAGGAAAAAAGTTAAGCTGAGGGGCTGGGGGCTGATAGGCTCCAGAATCCATAGAGTGATAAATGCTGTGAATTGTATTGTTGAGGTGTTTTCAACCCTTTGATTCAATAATAGCCTGAACAGAATTTTGTTTATTATTTATTTATTTATCAGAATTATTATTTATTTATTTAACAGACATCACGAGTAAGGAAAAATTCAATCTTATTCTTTTTCTTTTAAGGAACAAATAAATTGTGTACAAAGCAGACATAATTTAATTTCACAATAAACTAAGAATACAAATGCTTGTGAGGGTAGATAAATCCATATTTGAGAATTGTGCCAAAAAAGTGCATAGCTGTGGTGTTAGATTGGGATGAAAGTGAAGACACAAATGGCTATAATCATGTATTTCATGTGGCCCCAGCAATTATAGCTATTTTGTGTACATGTCAGATATACAAGTGTCATGAAACAATAAATACAATAGAATAAAATAAATAATGACACACAAACATGTTCAAGTAGCTGCTATCCTCTTAGCCAAATAATCAGGGACAAGGGAACAAATTGGGGCAGATTTTAAATATACTTATATATTTAGAGAATTGTTAAAATAATATGTTATGCGATTTATGAAGGAAGCAAAGTGTTTAACTCAATTGTTTGCAGTCTCAGTGATTTGCCAGAAAACCACATATTTTACAAAGAAAGACCAAAACTGAAGCAAACTCAGTGACTTTCTTGGATGTCTGAGACAATTCCCAGCTTAATTCTTACAATTATTTGAGAGTTGAGCTGCTCAGCAAAATAGCTCATCTGTCAACGTCTTTGCAGGAAAAAACAGGGACAAAGCCAAAAATATGGTCGGAGCGGGGATGGGGGTGGGGGAAAAAAGACCCAAACCTGTTAATTATCAAATATTGTTGTATTTATTTAATATTTAATAATATATTTAGAACAACAGGTTTTGTAACAGCATTTTCTGAAAAATAGCAGGTATGAAACTCTAATGGTTGACATTACTGACCGACCATAGTCCTTAGCGATTTACCAGAAAATTAAGAACATTTGCAAGGCTGAGGTACAGGGTAAAAAGATGAGGCAAACTCTGGGACAGTTGCAAAGTATGCCTAGCACGACCTATAGTATCTGGTTGCCTGTCAGGAAAATAATTAAAAAAACTTAGCTGCTATCATGTGTACAATATTTTCCTACTGCTTTTGATCCTCAAAGCAGTACTGCTGTTCTGTGCATTGTTATGATTTTGGCTCTGTCTTGATTTGTTGTGTAGATCAGGGGTGGGACCAAGTCAAAAACACTGAAATTACGGCATCTTGGAGAGGGGTGCTATAGTAGGAAATGGCTTTCTCTTTCAGTAAGTAAGTTAAAATAAGTAAATACATTCACAAGCCAGAGAAAAGTGTACCTGAATGAATGATGCCAAAGGCGGCAACCTAGTTTACCTATGTGTAAGATAATCCACAAGAATGCCAAAGGGAAACCTTGCAGGAACAAGACCAAAAAGTCCAGGAAAACAAATATCCCTTATTGTGATTAGCACTTTCGTCCATTCAGTATGAACTTCATCAGATAATGAATCAGATGCTTACACACCAGTTAATTAAATCAATTTAAAAATCAGTTATCATTAATTAAATATATTATATATATTAAATGAGATAACCACCCCTAACAACCCTTACGAAGCTGGTGTTCACATAAGACTGCCTATAAGAATACGTTTATATATACTTGTATATAATTATAAAAACAATAATAACTGTAAAAAATAGTTACTAAAAAAAATCATTTAAGACCTTTCAAAAAATACCATCATACTTAAAAAATCAACATGTAGCTACGCTATCATAGTTGACTAAAAGACTTGTATTAGTTCTAATACCATGCTACATTACTTGTTAAATAACCAATGGTATATTCATAATGATTCATCTATCCAGTGCTTTAAGTCTAAGCATACAGTATAGTGAAATATACTCATTATGGCCTGGCCATGCTGATGTATTTAGTTTTAGTTGCCATACTAATTTTTTTTTTCTCCAATTGGAGACCAAAAGGGCCGACTCTTGTATTTACCTGAACTTGATCTATTACCATATATTTAAAATTGTGTTCAGGGAATTCCAAAATATGCTTAGCTAAAGTGTTTGTTTCCTTCTTGTTCCTTATACAGCATTCATGCGCCTATATTCTGTCCCTGAATCTACGCTCGGTTTTACCAAAGTAGAAGCAGGGACAGATTTGACATAAAGCTATATATGCTATAAACTTAGAATCACAGTTATACTTTCCCATCAGGGTATAACTTTTTACCTTTTACTACAAAGTTATCCCCTGTCAGTATTTTACTGCAAAAGTGGCACTTCCCACCTATGTGAAGGCCTAGCCATGGAATCTTGAGTATGTCTATGATCCACATTTTACCTCTGTGTTCTTCCTTGTTAGTTTCATCCAAGACAGTTCAGAACACCTCAATAAATACCCAAATTGGGACTTTTCTTCCTTTTATTATAAATGTAACATTGCTTTTCTTTTATTATAGTGCGCTGAATTTTGTTACATTCTGTTATGATTTTGGAGATCTTTTCAGGACCAGCGATATCCAGAAAAGATCAACAAGAAGTGTACCCAAGGAGACCGATTCCCTCAAATGAATGTCATTCCATGTATTTTTTGATGGGGAAAGAACCATTAGAAGTTGTCTTCTGAATGCTATACTCTCTCTAATAAGCAAACCTTACTCTGCAAAACCCATGATCTGCAAACATTCCTTGTTAGTGGAGCGTCCTTCAGTAGTTCTGGTACAGAGCAAAATATGGGAGTACCAGAGTAAGCCCAAGAAGCTGCTTCTGAAAGATCCTGTGTGCAGAGAGAGAGAGAGAAATACCTTAATGATCCTGTCAGTCCTATGAGGGGCTGAGAACCACCGGTCCAGTGATATGCAGCCTTGTCCACCAGCAGCCCCATTGTCTCTTTCTTGACATCCTCTCCTGTTGTGTTGGCCGTATGGATGCCCTTAGTGGAGTAGCAATCTCATAGTCTGTCCAGGCCTCACTAGAAATTCAGGCTGAGCCTGAAAGTGACAATTCTCAAGCATCCACAAAGTGCAAGGAAAAGGCACTTCTATTAGGGAATGCTTTTCTAACTTCAGTATTCTGATTGTTTCATCTAGGACCTGGTAGACCAGGAAAGATGATGATTATTTGGCTGTTTATAAACAAAAATACAAACCAGTTAGACCACCAGCCCTGTATCCTTTAGGATTGCCTCTAGTCCTAGGGAGGGCCAACGCCAGCCATTCTTCCCATATCCAGCCATCTTTGATTATAGGTAATTTGTAGAAGACTGTGTCTCATCATGGCATAGGGTACATGCATTTGCAGAGCCCTTGATCTCAAGAAAGCTACTTTTTGTGAAGAGGAAAACTGAGTCCTCTAACTCGTCTGTCTGATTCAGACATCAAAAAGGAGGAGGAAGACCTAGCATATTCTGCATAGTTCTCTTATTCCTTGATATGGGACAAAGATAGGGAATTCCCTAACCGTGGTTCTTCCCCTGGTTATGTCTACTTTAGACAGACCAACTTAAAATGGCAGCATTTTAAAAGGGGCAGTGTACTGTAATACACCACAGTATGAAAAAGGAATTGGTCCCAAGTGCCACCCTTCCTTTTGTAAGACTCCTTTAATGTTTCTTGCATATCAAGACCTACAGCTCTGAGATTCTCCTTTCTGATGTAGTGGCTACCAATAACAAAGTCTTCCAAGAACAGTATTTTAGTGGTGATGTATTTTGAAAGAGAAGGATAAAGTTAATTTCTGTAATAAAAAGTTAAGGTCCCAATGGGGGGGAGGGGGTTCAAGTTAGTGGTATGGGTTATATCCTGCATGAAATATAACAGCCTACCAGCTTTCAAAGCTTCAGGGCACCTTCCATGTGCCCAAACCATTAGCCATCTGCTGGTTTTCTGCCCTGAATCTAAAAATGAGGGGAGAAAGGAAATTCCATACCTTGGGATGTCCACAGACAGTTTGGGTGCTGTCTTGCAAGCACTTGCTAACAGTGTCAGTGTTTCAACAGGTAGCACACTTGCCTTTGGTGCAGAAGGCAGTGAGTTCATTTCCCACACCAGGTAAATCAACTGCCATCACTGGAGTACAGTGGATGAGACATTAAACTGAAGCTCCATCTTCTTGAGTTGTTAATAGCTCAGGTGGATGTAAAAGATCCCATGGCACATATCGAAAAGAGTAGGAAAAGTTTCCCAATGCCCTGGGCAAGTTTACCCTAGTAGTCTAAATACAACCTCCGGTCTGCTCTGAATAGAGGCCACTAGACTAGTGGGACTAACCTGGTTAGCAATGGATAGATAATTAAATAAACAAATTTGGCTTCATGATGTCACAGGATTGAGCTATTCAGTGGTGCTGTGTTCTTTTTGCATTGTTGTACAGTGTTCTATTCCATCAACCAGTTTATTTATTTTTCTGGTTCTTTTGTTACATCTTGTGTCCTTTCTGAGCTTTACTTATTTCAGTCCATGTTTACATATCAATCCCCTAAAAGTGACAGTTGCTTTGGAGAATGTACCTAGGAAAGCTACTTTTCAGGTTATGATGTAGACCTATCCTCCACAACTATAAATTACTGGAGTTACTTGGCCATAGTGACTGCCCTGTCCAAAACAAATAAGAAAAGGTATGAAGATCTACAGAGAAGGCAGAGTACTTAGTTCATGGCGGGGTATTTTCATCTGCTGAATATAGCCCAGTGGCGTCAGACCTGACATTATAATGGTTATACTACTTCAGTGCTGAAAAGCTATTTACATAAATTCAATGTTGAACCACAGAAACGCTGGTATGTATTGTGTATCTTTTTTGCACTTTGTTTGATAAAATTTCACATCTTCTATTTGTTTCCACTTGTCATTGGGTAAACTTTTGCAGATTAAGTTGTATAGTCCCGGGGAGGAAGCAGAGACAGAGTACTGGGGTAGCATTTCAATGATAAGGACAGATCTAATGAACAGAATTTAAGTCTCTGGAAAAACATATCTACCTCTCCAGTGCCTTGTTGTGTTTAAGTGAAGCAGTTCCTTTGAGCTGACAGTGGGAGGAGTTTGTACTTGGGGAAGTGGGGGGGGTGGTGGTGGTACTGACTTGTGCTAAAAAAAATGCTCTGGGGTAGGAGAATAACTTTGTCCTTTCGGAGTCTGCTCTTCTCTTGGCATCTGTAGCAGGTAGCAATAGAAATCATACCAGAATTTTCACTTGTGTTTTGGTGTTTATCTTAAAGAAGATGGAGACATGGAGACATTAAAAGTCAGCAACGTTACTGAGAGCTGTTAAATCTGCATGACTGCATGCATGATGTTTTATTTGTTCTTCGTTTATCCAATGAAGATGAGGGGGTTACATGCTTCTAATTGGCCTGAATGGTGGCAATAAGTGTTGCAGAAGGTCTAAGGGGAGCAATCTGTACTTAATCAGATTAGCTGTAATGCTTACCCTCCCTCTCTGTTATTTAGCTGTTGATCATTGTGAAGCCAGGAGTGCAAAGCACACAGCTAGTGGGACTCTTGGTACTGTTGTGGGCATTATAATTTAGTGAATGCCTCTGTGCAAATACTGCTTTGCTTTTATTTACATACCATACTTAGATTTTCAGGTTCTTGGCAGCACCATTTTGTTTTGAGTATGTAAGTATTTTGGCAGAATTAAGTGTCATTTTAACAGCTTCCCTCATACTTTAGATTACTTATGAAGTTAACAACTGCCTGGATCAGCCTTGCCATAACTGTCTCCATAACTGTCTCCATAGATTGCAGCCTTGGAATGCTGGAAATTGCAATTACATACCTCATTTAAAATCAACGAGCTAATAACTGGGTTGCATAAATATGTAAACTAAGAAGCAGGTTAATGCAGGGCTCTCAGAATACTGATAGTACAGCTGATATTATCGATCCCTGGTGACAGCATTACAGCCTGATCCTGTGCCATGCTGCTGGGGTCACTTCTCACTCTGTTTAGATTGAAATATATTCAGTTATGTCTGCTAGCCGCACTGATTTGCCCTACAACTTCTGGTTTAAATTGGACTTCTGTGGTAGCTGATGCTTGCCAAAACAAAAAAAAGATTGCTGAAGTTGGATAGGTGATACCACTCACTATGTGATGTTCTGTTCAAATGTCTTTACATTGTTAGGGCTGTGATGCAATACAGGAGTGGACTGTGAAGCCTGATACTGACCATTTTGAATTTAGTGTTGTCATGGAAGTGTACATACTTGTGGTCTGCTGCATATTTATTTTTGCTTAGCATGTGCTGTTAAACACCAAAATAAATTGATGCATCCGATTATTTATTTGGATTTTATTTTTAATGACATTTAACTCTAACTACTCTTAGTTTAGAAACTTCCTTGTACTGTTATCTGGTAGTAGGAAGAAGAGTTCTGGGTATGGTAGCGCTCTGCTTTGTGTGTTGTGCAGAGTCAGTGACGTGTCACTAACAGCAACCATTACAAACAGAAGATTCAAGTCTGCAAAGCATTTTCCATTTAGATGGGAGGGTGAGGGGGTCAAATTCCTTAAACTTTTTGAAGGAGTTAGGACATTGAATAAAACAGCAGATCTATATATTATATGCTGGGGATAAGTAGCCATCCAAAATATAGGCATTATCTTACTTGGAGGTTCTTCTGCAATGTGGTCCTTGGGTTTTGGAGCAAAACTAGTGTGAGGATGGTTTGCTGTGCAAACACTTGTATATTAGAAGTGAAACAGCCCAATAATTTCTCCTATTATGTATTGAAGCCTGAAAACATTTGGGTAAAAGAGGTTATTTGATTTTGTGGTACCGTGCCTTATTATGTCTGTTAATGGAGCACAGTGAAGCTTTCAGTAAATGTACTCACTCTTGGCCTGTTAAGATTAAAAAGGAAGTTATGTACTCATCATAACATTCCATGTTTGTAGTCCATCTCGGCCTTCATTCTTACATATGGGTTCGGAGCCGATCCTCAGCTCTGACTCAGCTGATCAGAAAGCTCGAAGTCTCTTAGTTGGCTCGTGGCAAGGTAGGTATCCCATAGTGCACTAGTAAGAATCCCCAGATTTGTTTGCTGCTGTCTAAAAAAGTGATAAAACATATTTCCCCAAGGAACAACAAAGATGAAAGGTCTCTACCCTACAGAAGATAAATACTATCTTGTCTCCAGGTCCTCCAAGGATACATGGATGGGGATAAGTGGGTGGGTTCATAAGAATGAAGGGTGAGATGGACTACAAGCATGGATGGGTGTAGGTGGGTGGGTTCATATGAATGAAGGGTGAGATGGACTACAAGCATGGACGGGTGGGTTCATAAGAATGAAGGGCGAGATGGACTACAAGCATGGATGGGGGTAGGTGGGTGGGTTCATAAGAATGAAGGGCGAGATGGACTACAAGCATGGATGGGGGTAGGTGGGTGGGTTCATAAGAATGAAGGGCGAGATGGACTACAAGCATGGATGGGTGTAGGTGGGTGGGTTCATAAGAATGAAGGGCGAGATGGTCTGCAAGCATGGACAGGGGTAGGTGGGTGGGTTCATAAGAATGAAGGGCGAGATGGACTACAAGCATGGAACGTTATGGTGCGTACGTAACTTCTTTATGTTCTGTAGTCCTATCTCGCCTTCATTCTTACATATGGGACAGCATCCCTAGCACCTTTTTCTCAGGTGGCTCACGAGAATATACTCCTAAGAAGCGTGGAACCAAAGGAGGCTCTACCCCTTGAGGCCAAATCCAGTTTGTAATGAGTAATAAAGGTATGAGGGTAGCCCAAGTTGCTGCTGCACAAATACTGTCAATTGGGACTCTGGCTTGAAAAGCAGCGAAAGTGGATATGGATCTGGTAGAATGAGCCTTAATTTTAAACAGGAGTTCTTTGCCATTGGAAGAGTAAATGAACGAGATACTGTTTGAAATCCAAAATTTATAATGAAGGTTTGTTATTTTTGCTGGAAAAGGGTGAACGATTGGGTTTTTTCTCACATGGTGATGTTAAGAAGATGTATATTAAAGAACCGAATCCCCCTATATTATATGCCCTACCAAAAATTCACAAAGACATGGTTAACCCTCCTGGGAGACCCATAGTCTCGGGAATAGGCTCATACATGGAGAATGTTAATATTTTTTTGGATTCTCAGTTAAAGATGTATTTAAACAAAGTTAGTGCTCATATTAGTAATACTTATGATTTAATTAATGTTATTTCCAAGTTGAGGTGGAATTCTGAGTACTATTGGGTAACCATTGACGTTAAGTCATTGTATACAAACATAGATAAGAGATGGGGATTAGAAGCTATCAATAATATGTTGGGTGAGGGACCCAGAACTAATTTTTTGGTCTTATTGTTAGAATATTGTTTAATGCACAATTATTTTATGTTTAATAAAGAATATTTTTTACAGACCAAGGGAACAGCCATGGGGGCAGCTTTTGCCCCCACATATGCTGTTATATACATGGATTTTTTTGAAAGAAGCTTCATTTATCCCACTGAATTTTTCAAGAATAGGGTAGTTCTATACAAGCGTTTTATTGATGATTTAATTTTTGTTTGTAAAGGGGAAATGCATGAATTTTATGATTTTTTTGAAAGTTTGAATAATAACACACATGGTCTTTCTTTCTCTTATGAAATTGATAGGAATGAAATCAATTACTTGGATTTGACTTTGTTCATAAGAGAAAATGTTATTGAATTTAGACCCTACAGAAAAAGCACTTCAGTTAATATGTTTTTGCATGCTTCCAGCATGCATCCCCCCCATTTGTTAAATGCACTACCCTTTGGAGAATTCAAGAGAATTCATTCTCACACTAGTATACAGAAAGATGTTGATGATGAATTAAATGATGTCTTTTTGAGATTAAGGGACAGAGGATATGATGCATTACTTTTAAATAACACAATGGTAAAGGTAAAAAACAATGGGAAGGACAAAGACATCATGACATTTAAACATGGTACCTGTAGACCTTCACTAATAGAGAAGAATGTGGAGAAATTATTTTTTGTTACTAAGTATACTACATTCTCTAATAGATTAGTTGGTATAGTTAGAAGGTTTTGGTATTTGGTAAGTGAGGACGATAACATAGGTGAATTGTTCCCCCATCATGTCATTTTTCTTTTCAAAAGGGAAAAATTTGAAAAACATTTTGAACTACAACTGTTGTAATGATAGAATTACACAGTTGGCTAAAACAGGTACATTTAAGTGTAACTCTTGTAGTCTTTGTGATAAGGTTGTTAATATTAATTCCATTAATGGTATTATTCATACCCCTAAACATTATTTTAGTTGTAAATCTATTGGGGTAGTATATGCCTTGACCTGCAGTTGTGCCAATATTTGGTATATTGGCCAGACCAAGAGGATGGTCAGAGTCAGAATTTTAGAGCATCTGAGAGACATTAGGAATTTTAACTTACTCAGTCCAGTAGCTAAACATTTTGTGGATATTCATGAAGGTAACAGTGATAGTTTAAGATTTGGAGTCTTGGGTAGACCATTTGTTTGTATTGGTGATAACATCACCAACAAACTATTAGAATTAGAGACAAAATTGATTCTTAAGTTCAATACTTTAAGGCCATATGGTTTAAATTTAGAATTGGGGATATGATGGACTTAGAAGACATGAAATAAATAAATGAAAACAAAATAATAATTATTTCAAAATATTTAAGAAAATATTTTTTGAAAAAATATTTAAAAAAATATATAAAATTAATTTAAAATAACATAATAATAAAATATATATGTGTGTGTGTGTGTTTATAAAAAATTCTTTTGAATAATATGTATAATGTTTTGGCATATAAAATGAATTTTTATCTTTTAAAGAATGAGTTTTCTATTCAAAAATGAATTAATGGGTATTATTTTTTGTTTGTATTTTTTCTATAATATGTGCAGAATATTGTTATTGACAAGGTCACTTTAAAAGAAATTTTGTACTAATTGAATTATTGCTTAATTGTTTGGATATGTGCTATAAAAACCAACAGTTTGTAGCAAGTAAATGTGATCCTTGAAGGCGAACTGCCGAGGTACCAGGTCTAAAATAAAGTGAAGAAAGGCATTGGCTGTTTGGTGTGTTGCTGCTATAGTTTTGCTGCTGCTGTGTTTTTGATGAAATTTATATTCTGCACTGTTTGAATGATTAGGAAAAAAAGACTGGCAGTTCGATAGTTTTATTCAACTAGACTGAGAGCAAGCCTTTGGGGTAAAGGATGGATTTGTATGAAGGGAAATTCTATCTCTATGAAAAATCAAGTAAGGAGGATTGACAGACAGTGCTTGTAACTCTGACACTCTTCTGGCGGATGTAACAACTACTAGAAAAATGGTCTTCCATGAAAGGAACTTCATTTCACAAGAATGTGCAGGTTCAAAGGGTGGGTAAGTAAGTTTGGACAGAACAAAATTTAAATCCCAAGGAGATACAGGTTCCTGAAGAGGAGGTCTTAGCAAGGTAGTGCCTTTTAGGAAAGATTTACACAATCTGTGAGCCATAAGATTAGGCTCATGTTGTCCCAAATGAAAATTGGAGATCGCTGCCAATTGAACTTTGTAGCAGCAGCTGATCCCTGATGAAAAAGTTTGGTTAGGAATTCTAACACCAAGGGAATGGAGGCTGTGTAAGGATCTACGTTTTTTTTTCTTTTGCCCAGATAGAAAATCTTTTCCATTTGTTAGCGTATAATTTTCTCTTAGAAGGCTTGTGGGAAGATGATAGGATATGAGCAATTGCAGGTGAGAAATCATGAAGCCTGACTAGGGATGGAAGTGGAGCAGCCACGCTGTCAAGTTGAGGATGTGGAGACAGGGGTGGAAGGTGCCTGACGTGTGTCAGGAGGTCTGGAACTGGGTACAGAGTCCATGGATCGTTTAGAAGGTGATGCCCGAGAAAGGGGAACCAAAGCTGACGAGGCCAGTAAGGTGTGATGAAAATCACTCTGCTTCCCAAGGTCTTTGCTTCCTGGATCACCTTCGATATCAGCGGAAAGGGAGGGAATGTATAAAGAAGTCCCGGGGGCCAATTGTGAACAAGTGCATCTCTCGGTATCTCCCCCGGAGGGGGATAAGGGAGAAGTAGCTGCTGCATTTGGCATTGATTGGACTGGAAAACAGATCGCAGCAAGGCTGTCACCATTTGCAGAAAATGTGTTCCGTGACTTTCTGATTCAGAGACCACTCGTGAGGCATCAAGATTGCCCTGCTGAGCTTGTTGGCTATTACATTGGTTGTCGCAACTAGAAAGCATTGGGAAGACATCACCTACTGCCAAACGTGAAGAGCCTCTCGACATAGGGGGTAGGATCTGGTTCCTCCTTGTTTGTTTATATACCATACCACTGACATATTGTGTGACTGGATTGCTATCGTCCCGAGAGGAAGAAAGTCGTGGAGTGCTTGCAACACTAGTTGCACTGCCCTCATCTCTAGGACACTGATATGCAAGTGAGCCTCGTGATCTTGCCATGTGCCTTGGACTGTCCTGCCTAGATATTGCCCCCCCCCCATCTGGGAAGCATCTGTGGTCACAGTAGCAATGGGTTGGCGATGAATGACAGGTGTTCCTGTCGATGTTCTTTGTGTTTCACTGTTGCAGTCATTACATTTGGGTTATCTGCTTGCAGGTAGCCCTCAGTCGGCCTTATTAACAAAGTCTTGGGTCCTGCGTCGGTTGCTGTCCCTTCTTTCAGGTCGTCAGGGGTATAAAACATGCAGCCGACGCCATTACATCAGTCTTTCTTGCCATGCGGTGCTCGAAGCAGAAGCAGTTCGCAAGTGCCGGTCAGCCGACTCCTAAAATTTTCATTTTCGAGTTTCAGAACCGAAGTTTTCAACTAAAGCTAAGTACCCCATTGGGGAAACTTTTTCTTGCTCCTTACCGATGTCAGTAAAAGTTAATAGTTGCATTACTTGTGGAAAGCAGATACCTCATGAAGATTTTCATTCGTACTGTATTCCTTGCCTAGGCCCTGACCATGATGTACCTTGCTGTTGGTTTTGTGCTTTATTTAATCAGCGCACTATCTGGCGTCGGTATATTTTCACCTTTACATATTTTGGTTCTCGGTTTAATTATCCAGAAATGTCGTCGGTTAGCCATCCGACTACCGGGATTCCGAAAAAACGCAAAGATAAAGACAGAGACAGGCCATCGAGGTCCAAAACTGCCGGCAACACTTCTCCTACATCAGTCGCCAGTTCGCTGGTACTCAGTGAGGTGCTTTCGCAGCCCCTGATACCCACTACTTCTGATTCGCAGGCCTCTACTGAGACCCATTCGGAGTCCGGTATGCCGCGAGATGCTTCAGCTATGGAACCCGTGGATGTCTCTACCTTGGATGGGTCCTGAGCCAATGTGCAGGTACCAGCTTGTATTCAAGCCTACGGACTTGCATATTAAATCGACGCCTCCTTCATTATAAATCTCGATCCATGTCCAGGCCACATGCTCAGGCCTCTATGCCTAAAAAACAAATGATAAGAATGGCTGAAGATCTAATAACTCTAATCACTCTATCAGGGGTAGCCAACCCCCCCCCCCTTCTAAGAGGCCTAGGACTGAAGTTGATTATGAATCTTCTGATCAGGATTCTGTTTTTTCTGATTCTTCTGATGATCTGGATTTGCCCTTACCTACTTATGAAGATTCTGATGCAGAGGACTCTATTCCCTCTGCTTCTCCTCCTGAGGATTTTTCTTTTATTGGAAAACTTACATACTCTAAGGGAGCATTTCCACTGGGAAAGCCAGGATTTTTCTGATTCAAAAAAGAGGCTTAGAGATTTCCTTCTCCTACCTCAGCATAGGCCTTTAGCTATTCCTCCTGTACTAGACATTGTTGATGATGCTTTTGCGGAATCTAGTTTGGCCCCTGATTCCCTGCCTCCTGCTCCCAGAAAACCTGACATATATTACAGTGTCCCTGAGTCCCACAAGTTCCTTTTCAAAAATCCTATTGCAGATCCAGAGACTATTTCACAGGGGTCCAAGGGCATTAAGGCTTCCACTACTAAAAATCCTACCCCTTCTGATAGAGACTCCAGGGCAGTGGATAGATGGGGTAAGAAAGTTTACACTTCTGCAACCTTGGCCATTAGGGCTTTAAACTGCCAGTTTCATATGTTAAAATATAAGCAACGTGTTATTGGACTGCTTAAACAGAAAATTATATTGATTCCTGACTGTGTGGAAAATAAAGAATTACAGGATTTAATGCATTCTGCTGAACAAGTTGGAAAACATACTTTGCAATGTGGTTTTGATTCATTAGAGGCCTCTTGCAGGGCTGCTGTTACTGGGTCTGTGCTCAGAAGGCATGCTTGGCTTAAGGAGCAATTTTTACCTGATAATGTTAAAGCTACATTGTTGGATGCTCCTTTAAATTAGGACCACCTGTTTGGCAACAAGGCTGAGGAAGTTATTAAAAAGATGGAAGATAAAGCTAAATCTATGCAAACTGTTAACAAATTTTTACAAGTTCAGTCTCTTAGATTTAGTAGGAACTGGCCCTCTAAGAATTGGTCCTTTCCAGCCCCTTCCAGGTCTTCTCAAGCCAAACCCAGACACAGCAAAAACCCCAGGTTTCAGTCCCAGGGGACTCACAGAACTAAGCAATGGGGGGCCTCCACTTCCAAGTCTGGAAATAATAAGACTCCCCCTATGGTAAACTGTCTCGATGACTTCCTTTTGAAATTTCCAAGCACTTATCAACTGACTGCCCCTTTAGGGGGGAAAGATTGCTCTTCATGCAAAGAATTGGGAACTCATTACCCAGGACAAATAGGTTTTGAATAGTGTCCCAGGGATACAGATTTCACTTCCACATGTTGCCAACACCAAGTGGGTGGCCGGACCTACCCCCAAATCAGTGGGCACAGGCCCAAAAACAAGTACTTTCTCTCTTAAGCATGGGGGCTATTCAACTGGTACCAGAAGAGGAAAAGGGACAAAGTTTCTACTCGAGACTTTTCCTGGTACCCAGAAAAGACAATTCATGGCATCCTATCCTGGACCTGTCTACTCTAAATACCTTTTTGGAGATTCCAAAATTCAAGATGCTGACTCTTCACCAATTGCTTCCTATGCTAAGCAAAGATGCCTGGTTGGCAACACTAGATTTAAAAGAAGCATACCTGCACAACCCGATCAGAGAATCCTGTAGAAGATACCTATGCTTCAAAGCAGGCTAAACGCACTGTCAGTTTTCTGCACTACCCTTTGGCTTATCTACTGCACCCAGGGTATTCACAAAGTGCTTAGCT
Source organism: Protopterus annectens (assembly GCF_019279795.1). Taxonomy (NCBI): domain Eukaryota; kingdom Metazoa; phylum Chordata; order Ceratodontiformes; family Protopteridae; genus Protopterus; species Protopterus annectens. Next base: position 1,983,842,774 of record NC_056741.1, on the reverse strand, counting down.
CCAGTTATTGCATTTTGCAGGCAAAGAAATATTAAAATATACCCATATCTGGACATTTGTCTAATTCAGGCAAAAAGCCAGGACATACTTTTGAATCATCTGGCCTTTGTAAAAAGGGTTCTGACTTGTCTGGGGTACACCATAAACGAAAAAAAATCACACCTGAAAACCTATCAACAAATTATATTCCTGGGAGCAAGCTTGAATACAACTTCCCAGATGGCTTACCTCACGCCAGAGAAACAAATCCATTTAACAACCTACTTCTAACAAGTGGCCACAAAAACCCTGATATAGAATTCCTTTGGTGGGCAGAGGCCTGTCACCAAAACAAGGGACTACCTTTCACACTACCCCCTGCCACCCAACCCCTAACAACAGATGCATCATACTATGCATGGGGGCTCACCTGGCAGGGAAGTGCATTCAGGGCAAATGGAACCCAAGTCAAATGCACCTGCATATCAATCAAAAAGAAATGTTAGCTGTACAGAATGCTCTGACAGCCTTCAAGGACCACATTCTTCCAGGACAACTAATGGTAAAGACGGACAACACCACTGTTATGTGGTACATAAACAAGCAGGGGGGTACACATTCTTACCCCCTCTGCAGTATATGCCATGGCATTGTGGAACACAGCCTTGAGCTACCAAGTGCACCTACAAGCTCAGTTCCTGCCAGGAAAATTAAATACACTGGCAGACGGACTAAGCAGAAACCTCATGGACCCACACGAGTGGAAACTGGAACCAAGGATTTTCAACATGTTGACAAGCAAATGGGGGAGCCCAGATATAGACCTGTTTGCCTCTCCCCAGAACTACCAATTGGACAAATTTGCACAAGGACTCCCCACAAACAAGCTTGGAAACTGGATGCTCTGTCCTTCAGATGGAAAAACATATCAGTCTATGCCTCCCCCCCCCTCTGCCTCTGCTCTCCAATGTACTACTAAAAATTAAACAGGACAAACCAAGGATGATTTTGATTGCTCCAGACTGGCCGCGCCAAAACTGGTACCCCCTCCTATGCAGTGTGTCACAGTTATCTCCATGGCACATGCCTTAGACTCCTTCCCTGCTGTGTCAGCAGGAGAATCAGATTCTGCACCCTCAGCTTCTAACACTGAACCTTGCAATCTGGCTAATTACTTAATCTCTCCTTTACCATTCCTCAGCAAACCTGTGATGGATATCATTTTAGAGGCAAGGAGGCCTAGTACTAGAAAATCATATGCTGAAAAATGGAAACGATTCTGGAACCAATCTCAAGGGATGAGCACAGCAGCACCCAATTTACCTCAGATTTTACAATACTTAACTGAGAGGCTTCACAAGGCCCTGTCTTTTTCCTCCATTAAAATCCATCCCTCAGCCATTTCAGCTCGTTATAACACAGAACTTCCCCTCTTCTCTCATCCACTGCTCAAGCAGTTCCTCAGAGGGGCCAAAAATTTGAGACCACCCAGGAGACCTCCAATCCCAGCCTGGGACCTTAACTTTGTCTTGGAGAAACTCACTCTATCTCCTTTCGAGCCAGCTGCTAATGCAGATTTAAAATTTATTTTTTGGAAAACAGCTTTCCTTTTAACAATCACTTCAGCTAGAAAAGTATCTGAATTACAGACCCTTATGGCAGTGGAGCCTTTCATCATCTTTCATGCGGACAGGGTGTCCCTCAGAACCAATCCATCCTTCATGCCCAAGGTGGTATCCAGTGTGGCTCTTAATCAGTCCATTCATTTGCCAACCTTCTTTCCCAATCCACAGAATAAAGGGGAACGGATACTGCATTCCTTAGATGTGCACAGACAACTTAGATTCTACTTGGACAGCACTAAACCTCAAAGGAAATCTGAACAACTGCTGGTGGCATTTGCTGCAAGGGCAGATGGGAAGGCAATTTCAAAGCAAACCATTTCTAAATGGATAAGACATTGCATTCATTTCTGCTATAAGCACCATGGAAAACCTATCCCCCAGGGGATCAGACCTCACTCCACCAGGGCTGCATCTGCCTCTACAGCCTTTCTCAGAGGTGTCCCTACCAGGGACATCGTAGAAGCTGCTACTTGGAGTTCTGTACGTACTTTCAGCAAGCATTACCATTTGCCAATTTTCTCTAAATCTAGAGCTGGCTTTGCCACTGCAGTCTTGCAGGGCCTTATAGCTGGCCCCTAAATTCCTCCTCCCAACCATAGCTTTGGGAATCTACAGAAATGTAATGACTGCAACAGTGAAACACAAAGAACATAGTACAGTTGTGTACACCTACCATAAATGTAGATGTTCAAGTGTATTCACTGTTGCAGTCCTGGTTACCCTCCCTCCAGCCCCCTAACTTCTTTTGGCTATACCTCTACTTTCCTTTACTATGTTTAAAAGCCTTTTTGGTGTATTTGCTTTTTTGTTGGAGGTATATCTTTGTGCTTTTATGTTTAATTGCTTTCCATTAGGGGGGCACCTGACATCTGGGGCAAGAAAAACTGATGTAATGGCGTTGGCTGCATGTTTTATACCCCTGACAACCTGACATCATGGAAGAAGGGACAGCAACTGATGCAGGACTGAAGACTTTGTTAATCAGGCCGACTGAGGACTACCTGCAAGCAGATAACCCAAATGTAATGACTGCAACAGTGAATACACTCGAACATCTACATTTATGGTAAGTATACAGAACTGTACTTTAATTGATCAGGCTAAATCCACCAACGAAGGTCCTTTCTGCAAGATTCCGTTATCAGAATAGGATGAAACAGAGGCAGTTGTTGAAGAGACCACTGGGAAAAGAGTAGGCATTGAAGGCTTCTCATATGTAGCCTGACTAGCAGAACTAGAGTTCTAGTAGAGGGCATGGTTCCTAAAAGTTTCAGCACTGTCTTGGCCTTGACTGTTTGTTGAGGAAGTAGACTGTATATCTGTTGTCTTAGATTTTGTATTCTGTCTGTAAGAAGACGAGCCATCATGGTGACTGTATCTATTTCTGCGCCTATAAAAGTCACATATTGAGAGGGTGACAAGGCAGATTTTTCCCAATTTATCGTAATCCCTAGCTGGGTGCACAGCTGGATGGTTGAATCCCTGGCTTGTAGAAGTAGGTGCCTGGTGGTGGCTGTCAGGAGCCAGTCGTCCAGGTACAGAAACACTTGGAATCCAAGACGTCTCAAGTGAGCTGTCACTACCGCCATGCATTTGATGAACAACCCTGGGGACTGTGGTGAGACCAAAGGGCAGAGCATGAAATTGGTAATGACTGGCTCCCAGCTGGAAGTGTAAATGACTCTTCGATGCTCTGTCCATTTTTATGTGGTAGTACGCATCTTGGAGGTCTATGGAGCACATCCAATTATCTTTCCCTAACAGAGGGAGTATAGATTGCAGTGTTACCATTCGGAACTTGGACTTCTTCACTGATTCATTTAATTTGCTGAGATCCAAAATGGGCCTCCAGTCCCCCTGTTCGTTTTGGCATTAAAAAGAATCTGGAGTAAGTTCCAAATTCAATCTGGTCTGTGGGGACAGTTTGGATGACTCTCTTTTGAAGCAACTTTTGAACTTCTATGGTTGCTTGAGTCCTGTGATCATGTGGAACATCTGGGATTTTCTTTGTGGTATGGGGTGGGAAAGAGAAGGGCATGGAGTATCCTCTGGTAATTATTCTTTGTACCCACTTGTCTTGGGTGATGTCGTGCCAGGCTTCTGGATACAAAGATAAGCGACCCCGACTGGCTCCAGATAAGCACAGTTGGGCCCCACTTCAGGAGCGCTGATAGGGACGCCCACAAAAGGAATCATGGCCACCCTGGTTTTGCGGGCTGCCCTGCCTCTAGGGCGATGTCTACCATTAAATCCTCCTCCTCTGCCTGTAAAGGAGGAATCACCCTGTGTGTCTGGGAAAAATCTCTGGGATTTCTTGAACCACATTTTCCTGCTTCTCTGACCCTTAGAGTATGGTCTAGAAGGGACAGAAAAACATACTCCCACGGCAGAGAGAGTTTTCCCTTCCTGCTCGCACCTGGTGAGTGTGTCTTTTACCTTTGGTCCAAACAAAGAGGAACCGTCAGAGGGGGCATTGGTAAAAGTAGATTTGAAGGGCTATGCAAAATTACATAAATGCATCTAGGAGTGTCTCCTAAGGGAAACTCCTGAACCCACTGCCCTACTTGTTCCATCTGCTGCATAGGATATCAGCCTCATGGAGGAGTTAACAGTGGAGTTTAAGGTGGACAACTGAGCAGTAACTTTCTCAGGGACTCCTTCAGCTAATGGATCTTGAAGAGTATTTCCTAGCTCCTTCAGGAAATCTCTGAAGCCTAGTAAAATGGGTGAGGTAATTCAACGATCTGAGGGTAAGTGCCGCTGAAGAGAAGATACGCTTCCCGAATCTATCCATTTATTTATTTTATTTTATTTTACATTTGTTGACCGGGTTAATCCAACTGGATACATGTCTCATTTTCAGTGGAGGCCCGGGGAGAAAAGCTCCAGTAAAAAAAAACATACAGAAAAACATACAGAAACATATATAACAACTATTAGAGAAAGGCATTAATATAGAATGTTACATCATCAGATTAACAAAATTTACAATTTACAAATTGTAATTTTTAAAAGTTTACAAATCCAAATACAAAATTTGGAAGAAAGCACCGTTAAAAAGTGACTTAAAGAGTCAAGCATGGAAAGTAGTACTCAGGAGTGACAGTGTTAGAAATTAAGAAAGAAAGGTTAGTTTATAGAGTTTATATATCCATCATTCAAGACTCCTTGTTTGGTGGGTGGACAGATGAAAAAGTCTCCGCTAGTTCTTTCTTTGTGGCTGCCGCCACCACCATGGCATCTGCAGGCATACCTTTGGACAAAAATTCTTTCTCTTCAGGGGCTGAAAGAAACTTGTTGGGCCTTCTGGGGACTGGTTCCATGGCATCAGGAGTTTTCCCACACCTTTCGACTAACTAGGTCTAAGAGCTCGTCGAAAGGTGGAAACACCCAAGAGGCTGAAGGTTGAGACCCAAAAGCCTTCAGGTTCACTGACCCCTCATCAGAAGGGGTGACAGTGAGCCAGCCGCCTCTCTGTTTCAGGATCTCTAAGATATCTACGAAGGAGATATCATCAGAGGATGACCTAGGGGCCCTTTCTGACTCCTCGAGGTCAGTGTCCAAGGTGATGGACTCATCAGGGGAGTCTACATGCTTCCTCATGCAAGTTCTCTTCTGAGGGGGCTCCTCAGAAGGGTATTCTGGGGAGGTCTCGGAAGACTGGGGGGACACCCAACGGGGGCTCCTGAGGCTGCGGGTCTCTGCTGCCAAGAGAGAGAGATGGTGCTGAGACAGAGGTCGGAGCTTGAGGGGGAAGAGCATCGGAGGTACCCTTGTGCAGAGCTGAAGACCTAGACAGCACGCTCCTTATCATCTCGAATGCAGATCTCTCTGGCTCCGAGGACAGTCCCAGTTCCGAGGAAACGGAAGTAGCCCTCAGCTCCAAAGTGATCTGCTCCGAGATGGATGTCGGATCTGAGCTCAGCCTAGCCGACCCACCGAGACTTAGGCTCGGAACTGAAGAGGTTCGGGTGCAGGCATCCCTGTCAGGGCCGACTAGTGAGCTTCGGCTCCTAGACGCCAAAGATGGCGCTGAAGGTGTCGGAGCAGAAGACAGCTCTGAGACAGACATAAGAGGTGCTGGAACCGAGGGTTACACAACAAGTGGCACCGAAAGCTCTGGCTCTGAAGGACCAACATGGCTCGGAGGAGGAACAACAACAGGGAGTATGGTCTTAGATGGCTCCGAAACCGATTGGGTCAGAGCCTGCGACAATTTTGGTAATACCGATGACTTCAAGAGTCTAAGTAAGCACTACTCTCTCTACATCCTCTTCAGATAGGCTCTTGGAGGATCTGGACGACAAGGTAGGTGACCTAGATCTTTGCAAAATAGGAGATCTTAGAGTTGGGGAGACTGGCAATAACTCTCTAGACCGCTCTGAGGTAAATTTTCAGTGGTTGGCTCCGAAAAACTTGGGGCCGACACTGGAGTGTTGATATCAATAACCTTGACTGGCTCCAAAGGCAGTGGAGCCAAAGAGGTAGAAGGTTTGTCTAATTTCAATATTTTTTGGGGAGATCCAGTTAAAATAGAGTGGGAGAATGTCTCTTGGCTGACTACTTGACCTTCTCTTTTTTTGAAGAAGGAGATTTGGAGAGTGAGGATGAAGAGCTGGCTAAATCCTCCTAAAAGGTAGGCTTAAGGAGACCTTTTAGGATCAGTTTGTTCTTCCTTTCTTGGAGGACTCGAGAACTGAAAGAGTGACAGAAAGAACATGTTTCCTGAAGATGTATGGCACCGAGACAGTAAACAGAATTACTATGTCCATCAGTTACTGACATTTTTTGGGAGCATTTAAGACACTTTTTAAACCCTGAAGGTTTATGATCCTTAGACATGTTTACTCAAACAGAAAACCCAAGGGAAAGCAGAAAGGGAGGACAAGGTCCTCTCTTGTCACTGCACACAAGGAAACACAACTGAGGACTAGGTCCTCTAACTCAAACGGGCCTAGCCCTGCTCAAGAAAAAAAAAACACACAAAGACGAGCGAAAACAGAGGACTAGGTCTTCTAACTTAAACAGGCCTAGCCCTGCTATGGAAGCAACACCAGAAAAAGGTTAATAGAGGACTAGGTCCCCTAACTTAAACGGACCTAGCTGTAAAGCAGAGAAGAAGCTAAGTCAAGAAGAAAAGCTACCAAAATTGCAAAAATTTCAACAGGCTAATTACTAGCTAATAAAATAGTAAAAACACTGTACAGAGCTATCAAAAAGAATATTATTCTAGAGAAATACAATATTAGAAAAAAAGGGTACTAACTCAAACACGGACCTGCACTAATGAGTAACTATATCAAAAAACTAGCACACAGGTAAGGGATACCACTGGAAAACAAAACGGGCCCGTGGAAGCAACGGCCAACAAGTTCTCTACAAGTTCACAAATTGCAAAAACACACTACTAATTTCCTACCTATAATAACTACGAATAAGCTATATAAACTAAACTAATACTATATGCAAAAAATTATCACTAAGACAGTAATAATGTAGAAAAAAATCCAGCTTAGCCACGGCCAAGAAAGAATGCACTTCTGAACTCGTAGACGTGGCAGACGAGATCTGGGGATTCTTACTAGTGCACTATGGGATACTTACCTTGCCACGAGCCCACTGAGAGACTTCGAGCTTTGTAATTGGCCGAGTCGGAGCCGAGGATCGGTTCCGAACCCATATGTAAGAATGAAGGCGAGATAGGACTACAGAACGTTGTTCTTTAAAAAATAAATAGGACTTTTAGGCAGCATAAAATGTCACGTGGTGAACTTGAGATGCAAGAGCATGATATGATTATTCTGACATTATATGGAAATGATAACTTTTAAGGGTGACGAATAATCATTTTATTCAGAGAAAAAGTCTGCCCATGAGCAGTAGATTGTATTAATACTAGATTTTCTTTAATATTTCATAATGAAGTTCCTCAAATACTAACTTGGCAAACTCATTTTCTTAAAGTTTGCTCTTTCACTGAAGCAACACAACAGAAGCAACATAAAAAGAATTTAAAAATATAATCAGATTGTTTTTGAAGGTGTTCCCTAAATCCCCTTGTTTAATTATTCCAACTCTAGTATTGTACAGCTAACCTGTTAGAAGGCACTTAGTTAAAACTTTAAAGCACAGAGCTGGAATTTGAGAAATGCATTTACAAAATACTCACAGCCATTAGATTTGTAAGTGTTTACCATCCATCTCAACACAGTAGAACAACCATAACTGTGGATATGACCTCAGACATGTTCACTCAAAACTCAGGGATGTAGTTCAGAATAATGAGGAGCAAAGGGACAAAACAAGGAAGACATTTAACGTAATGCTGTTATTTAGTGTCTTTTTACATCTGGTCACTTTTCAGTGACATTTGAATGAGCCAGCCTAATAACTCCAATGGGAGATCATAGGAATTTTGTATCGTGTTCCCTGAAATGTATGGCCTTGGAGTAAGTTGTATTTGTTTAGGAGTACAGGAGGCAAAGGGAGTGGGAGAAGGCTTGCTGTACATTTCAGGTAGCTTCATTGTTTGCTCATTGGATTAAGGGCTTGATGGTTCACGTGCTGCTGAAAAGTGACTTTTTCATAAACCACATTATTCACTTAGAAAATAGCTGTAGTAAAATAATTTGTATTAATGCACAAATAATAAAAAGTATCTTATTGCAATTACTGGTACTGTTTAATGATTTGAAGCCTCACTATTTTGCAGCAAATTGCAACTGTTATGAGGGATGTTGCAGTAGTCTGGGGCACAATTCAAGGATGGCCCTGAAAATCAAGAACACTGGAGAGCTGTGCTGCAGTTAAAAGATGATGGGATATCAATAAGGGTACACTTATTGATTAAGTAAAGGGAGCAGAACAGAGCTGACTTACATTTGTTTGGTGTTATACTTCACTATCTCTTGTTGATATTGTTAACTGTGTGTATACCAACTGTGTAGCCATTTGTTTCTTGCAAATATTATACACAGAGCAGAAACCATATATGCACGTGTGTGTGTACTTGTGTGTGTGTGTGTGTGTGTGTGTGTGTGTGTGTGTGTGTGTGTGTGTGTGTGTATGCATGCACATGCGGGCTCCTTTTTTTAATTGGTGCAGAGGGTTGACAGAACAATTTCATTTAAATTTCATTGAGAAATGAACACGGGACTATTCAGTATAATAACTTTGTACATTACTTACTTTTGTATCCAGGAAAGTTTGGCAGAAATGTTAAAACTCTGTCACACATTCTAGTAAACTCACTTTTATGACTTATCTGCAACAAGAATACAAATGCAAGTTCTTCAGGGACAGGGGCTATTTTTTTTCAGACTTCATCTTACTATAGGTAATCATCTATTTAACTTCTAAGATTGTTACTTGTGATTAAGATGTTTAAACACCTGATGTTCTTCGTGTTTCACTGTTGCAGTCATCACACTTGGGTTATCCTGCCAGGGGTAGCCCTCAGTCAGCCCAAATACCAGAGGCTTAGTATTTCTGCGTCGGTTGTTGTCGCTGTAGAACAGACATCAGGTTGTCAGTGGTATAAAAACAGGCAGCCAACACCATTACACCAGTCTTTCTTGCTGAGGAGCCCGAAGCAGAAGCAGTTTGCATGAGTGCTGGTCAGCCACTACTTGAGTTTTCGTTTCCGAAATTGAAGTTGAAGTCTTCTAAAGCTAAGTACCCCATTGGGGATCCTTTTTTCTTGCTCTAACCGATGTCAGAAAAAGTTACCAATTGTCTCGCCTGTGGAAAGCAATTACCACACCAAGATTTCCATTCTTACTGCATCACCTGTTTAGGCCCAGACCATGACGTCCCTCGCTGTCGGTTTTGTTCTTTGTTCAACACCAGAACTATTCATTGTTGGGCCCTTATCATAGCTAAATACTTTCGCTCTCCGTATTCTGAAATGGCTTCGGTAAGCCATCCGACTACCGATCTTCTGAAAAAACATAAGGATAAAGACAGAGACAGACTGCACAGGTCCAAAACTGCCAATGATGCTTCTGTTAAGCTAGTCGCCAGTTCGCCGATACTCACTGAGGTGCTTTCGCAGCCCCTGATGCCTGCTTCTATGGATTCGCAGGCTGCAACGAAGACCCGTTTGGAGTCCAATATGCCGCGAGACTCTTATTTGACTACGGAACCTGCGGATGTCTCTACCTTGGATGGGTCCGGAGCTGTTGTGCAGGCATTACCGATGTTTGACACAAACCGATGACTTCTTTCACGTCTTCAGTTCTTTCTAAAACTACCGAGTTTCTAAGGCCCAGAGTACGAACTACGCCTAAAAAAACAACAACCCAACCTCAAACGCCTGCTTCCATGCCTCAGTCTCAGATGCTTAAAATGGTGGAAGACCTTATCATGCTGATTAGAGGAAGCCAGCCTACCTCTGCCAAAAAGAAAAGAGACTTGTCCCCAGCAGCTTTATCTGATCAAGAGTCCAACAACTCTGAGGTTTCTGATTATAAAGACATGCCCTTATCTGCTTATGAGGATTCAAATGCAGAGGAATCCATTCCTTCTGCCTCTCCTCCAGAGGATTTTTCTTTTTGTGAAATCCTACATACCTTGAGAGAGCATTTCCATTGGGAATGCCAGGATTATCCTCAATCCAGAAAGAGACTTGGGGAATTTTTAGATTTACCACAACACAGACCCTTAGCTATTCCTCCTGTTCTGGATGTTGTGGATGATGTTTTTTATGGAATCCAATCTAACTCATGATACTCTACCTCCTGCTCCTAGGAAACCTGGCAGGTACTACAGAGTCCCTGACTCACACAAAATTATTTTCAAAAATCCTACTGCTGACCCAAAGGTCATCTCCCAAGGACCTAAAAGAATAAAAGCAACCACAGCTAAGAATCCCACCCCTTCGGAAAGGGATTCCCGAGCTTTAGACTGATGGCGTAAAAAAGTATACACCTCTGCAACTCTTGCCATTATAGGTTCATAGGTTCATAGGTAGGTACTAGGCTATCTGCCCGAAGGCATTTATAAGCCTAGCCAGAATGTGTTGGCTTTCACCGCCCCCTTAGATTAGTTCCCTGTGCCTCTGTCCAGCAGAGCCACTGAAGTGATCCCCGAGATAAACTTTCTGTTTCCCATCCACTCTTCAAGATTTCTTTTGAAGAGTGTTAGTGAGGAGCTCTGACTGATGTAGACTGGGATCTTGTTCCAAAGCATGGGAAGTCTCTGGGACAGGAATCTATCCCTCCAGCACGTCCTATGTATTGTTGTGGTGAGGTTTAGATCCTTAGAGCGTGTGGCTCATGGGGATAAGGTTTTCTTTAGGTGGAGCATGCCCATCAGAGCATTAAATTGTCAGTTCCACATGCTGAAATACCAGCAACATAATATGGAACTTATTAAACAGAAAATGTCTACCTTCCCTGACTGTGCAGAAAATAAAAAATTACAGGAGCTTATGCATTCTGCAAGCCAAGTTAGTAAGCATACCCTGCAATGTGGGTTTGATGCCATAGAAGCATCCTGCAGGGCAGCAGTCACAGGTTCTCTTCTTAGAAGGCATGCTTGGCTTAAGGAACAAACCTTGCCAGACCATGTCAAATCAAAATTATTGGATGCACCACTGAACAAAGACAATCTGTTTGGCACCAAAGCAGAAGAGGTTTTAAAAAAGATGGAAGAAAAAGCTAAGTCTATGCAGACAGTTAAAGACTTTTTTTCAAGTCCAGCCTCCTAGATTCAGTAGGCATTGCCCCTCAAAACATTGGTCCTTTCCAGCCCCCTCAAGGCCACCTCAGACTAGACCTAGGGGAAGCAGACCCCCCAGACAGCATTCTCAGGGTATGCAGAGATCTAAGCAATGGAGTACCTCCACTTCTAAAACGAGGAGTCTTAAGCCACCCCCTTATGGAAAGAATTCACAATGACCTCTCAACTCCACCCCTCACCTCTGCCCATCTGCTTGTGCTCCTAGGAGGAGGCCTGTAAATACTTGCCTCTCATGCAAAAAACTGGGCCTCCATCTCCAACGATCGATGGGTCCTCAGCATAGTGTCCTAGGGGTACAAATTTTATTTCCACACGCTGTCACCCCCAAAAGGGTTCCCAGATCTTCCACCAAACCAGTGGGCACAAAACCAGGTTCATTCCCTGCTTTCCATGAGGGCAATTCAGCCTCTTCCTGTAAAACAGATAGACCAAGGTTTCTATTCTAGACTTTTCCTGGTACCCAGAAAAGAGGGCACCTGGCACTCAAGCTTAGATCTATCCATTCTAAACACCTTCCTGATGGTACCAAAATTCAAAATGCTCACCCTACAGCAGCTTCTCCCTATGCTGTCCAAAGATGCCTGGTTAGTCACCCTAGACCTAAAAGAGGCCTATCTGCACATCCCAATCAGAGACTTTTGCAGGAAATATGAACGTTTCAGGGCAAGATCTACGCATTATCAGTTCCCTGCACTTCCATTTGGCTTATCCACTGCTCCCAGAGTTTTCACAAAATGCCTGGCTCCAGCCATTGCTTTTTGCAGACAAAGACATATTCAGATTTATCCCTACTTGGATGACTGCCTGATTCAGGAAGACAGTCAGGAACAGCTGTTGCAGCACCTGACATTTGTAAAGGACCTACTAACCTCAGTGGGGTACACTGTAAATGAAAAGAAATCCAAATTAGTCCCCAGTCAAAAGATAGTATTCCTGGGAGCAAGCCTGGACACAGCATCCCAGATGGCATTCCTTACTCCAGAAAAACAAGCCTATCTGACAGGTTACTTCTCTCAACTGGCCACCTGAACCCAGTTATCAGCAAGGAAAATCCTGCAAGCTCTAGGGTTCATGGCCTCCTGCATTCTACTAATTCCATATGCCAGACTGCATATGAGGAAACTTCAGTGGTACTTAAAAAGCCTTTGGTGTCAACATTCTCAGGACCTGGAAACTATTATACCTATGGTACTTTGTCTAAGGAAAGATTTTCTTTGGTGGGCAGCAGCATGCAACCACAACAAGGGACTTCCGTTTTCACAACCCCACGCCACCCAGACCCTAAGCATAGATGCATCAGACTATGCCTGGGGTGCACACCTGGATGGCAGGTGCATTCAGGGCCACTGAAGCCCAAATCAAATTCATCTGCACATCAACCAAAAAGAGATGCTAGCTGTTCAGCACGCTCTGACAGCTTTCAGATCCCTACTCTCTCCGGGGCTTCTACTAATTAAAACCGACAACACCACAGTGATGTGGTGCATCAGCATGTGAGGGGAACCTACTCTTACCTACTCTGCAGGCTAGCCATGACCCTTTGGAACACGGGCTCAGCCATGCATATTCACCTGCTAGCACAATTCCTGCCAGGCAACCAAAACTCTCTGGCAGACAATTTAAGCAGAAATCTCCTTGACCCACATGAGTGCCAATTAAACCACAACACCTTCAGCCTTGTAACCCAGAAATGGGGTACCACGAAGGTGGACCTATTTGCCTCCCCCAACAACCACCAGCTCAGCAAATTCTGCACCAGGGAACTTCACAGCAAGGCCTGGAAAGTGGATGCCCTATCCTTCTAATGGGTAAACCTCTCAATCTATGCATTTCCCCCTCTACCTCTTCTTACAAGAGTATTACTCAAAATAAGGGAGGAGAGACCAAGGGCAATCCTGATTGCCCCAGGCTGGCCACGCCAACATTGGTACCCACTACTGCACAGACTGCCACCATTGCCTCCATGGCACCTCCCTCAGATTCCAACTCTCCTGACTCAGCAGGAGGGAGAGTTCTTGCATCCACAATTGCAGACCCTGAACCTGGCAGCCTGGCTTATTTCTTGACTTCTCCTCCAGTGGCCAGCCTAAGCAAGCAAGTCGTGGATGTTATACGTGAAGCCAGATGACCCAGCACTAGAAAATCCTATGCTGACATGTGGAAAAGGTATTGTTCCTGGATCCAGACTAAAGGAGCTGACCCAGCATAGCCATCCTTACCTCTCAACCTGGATTACCTAGCAGACCTACTCCACAGGGGCCTATCCTTCTCTTCCATTAAAATACATGCCTCTGCCATCTATGCACATTACAGCACTGAGCCACCTCTCTTTTCACACCCTCTCATCTAGCAGCTCCTTGGAGGAGCTAACAACTTAAGGCCACCAAGAAGAGCCCCTACCCCTGCTTGGGACCTTAATGTTGTGTTGGAAAAGCTCATGCTACCCCCCCCCCCCCTTTGAGCCTGCAGCTTCAGCAGAGTTAAAATTCCTCTCTTGGAAAACAGCCTTGCTTCTGACCATCACTTCAGCTAGAAGAGTGTCTGAGCTACAAGCACTTATGGCTGTGGAACTCTTCATCATTTGTCATGCTGACAGGGTCTCCCTCAGGACTAACCCAACTTTCATGCCTAAAGTGGTGTCCAGTGTGGCTCTCAACCAATCTATTAATTTGTTCATGTTTTTCTCTAAACCTCAAAATAAGGGGGAAAGGATCCTGCACTCTTTAGATGTGCACAGACAGCTCACATTCTACCTGGATAGGGCTAAGCCCTTTAGGAAATCTGACCAGTTACTAGTCAGTTTTGCACCAGGGGCAGAGGGCAAGGCCATATCAAAAAAAACATTTCCAAATGGATAGTACACTGTATCCACTTCTGTTACAAACACCATGGGAAACCACCCCCACTTGGGGTCAGAGCACATTACACTAGGGCAACTTCAACCTCTGCAGCCTTTTTCAGAGAGGTCCCTACCAGGGACATCCTGGAAGCTGCAACATAGAGTTTTGTTCATACCTTCACCAAGCATTACCTCCTGCCTATCTTTTCCAAATCTAGGGCAGGCTTTGCGACCGCAGTCCTGCAGGGCATACTAGCCAGCCCCAGCTCTTCTTGACTGCCTCCACCCATTCTTCAGCTTTGGAAATCAACCTAAGTGTGATGACTGCAACAGTGAAACACGACGAACATAGTACAGTTGTGTATACTAACCATAAATGTAGATGTTCAAGTGTATTGACTGTTGCAGTCCTGGTTTCCCATGTTCCAATCCACTTGTCTCTCTTTCTCTTCCTTGCTCTTTACAGGGCTATTGGTATTTACTTTCTACTGGTGGTTTTATTCCAACATAACCTAGCTCCCTGTTTGGGGGTCCTGACATTTGGGGCAAGAAAAACTGATGTAATGGCATCTGCTGCCTGTTTTTATACCATCCTGAAGCGACAGCAACCGACTCAGAAATACTAAGCCTCTGGTATTCGGGCTGACTGAGGGCTACCCCTGGCAGGATAACCCAAGTGTGATGACTGCAACAGTGAATACACTCAAACATCTACATTTATGGTAAGTGTACACAACTGTACTTTTCTGTGTACTAATTCTTATATGACTGAATTTAAATATTCAGTGTGTCTGTCTTTTGCCTGATTCTGCATACTGTTGCCAGTATTATGTTCAGTCCCTACCTGTAAATACTGTTTATACAGACCACCATTTATGTAAAAGTGTATGTTTGTAACATCTTGTCTAAGCCCTGCGGTCCAGGAAGTGGCTTGAAAAGGTTCTGTACGGTACATTCTGTTAAAAAAAAATTAAATAAATGAAATAGATATGTCAGTGCAATTTAATTATTTAATAATGTGTTACGAGTTTTGTAATATGGGGGAACAGAACATATCAGGATGCAATCAGAATAGCTAATTAAGCCTTTCAGATGGGATGTTAGTTCCCTCAAAATCTCTACTAGAATACTGAATATTTGAAACATTAGATAAAAGAATTCATTTACATAATTCTCAGTGGCATAAATTGATCTGCTCAGATACGCTGAGTTGTGCTGCTCAGAATGAATGTGATTCAGAGTCATGGGTACTTTGTTTTCTTGATTGGGTTAGTCCCAATAGGCCTATGGCTCATTTTCAGGGTAGATCTTAGTTGGTATTCATAATAGCTAGATGAAGTTTGTCAGGGTGTTAGGGGAAATTCCACTACTCTTTCAGATGAGAAGGCTGCTGGGAGACTGGTTAATATGATAGTGGGAGAGAATTTTATGCTGGATTAAAATGAATTTTAGAATTACCTGATGTGGAGGTAAACAAAATCTAGGCTGTAGAACTGGAACCAGGAGGGCTCTCTAAGGAGACATGGTTGGGGTAAAAGAAAGTGGTGTGGAGTGTAAAGCTAGTGTGGCTTGGAGTCAGGAAGTAGAAGGACTCTAGTCAGTAGCAGGGGATTATGAAATCCAGTAGAAAGGATTAAATAAAACAATAAAAAGTTAATTCCTTTATTGCATATGCACAAAAGTAGTATCACACAGCAAAGAGCAGATTAAAGTAGCATGGAGCTGACACTGACTCCAGACACAGGAGCCATCCTAGTTTTTCTTTGTCAAAAGGTCAGGCTTACTGAATCTGGTGGACGTCTTTGAAAAGGTCACTGGGTGAGGCAAAAACACTGCATACTGCCTACCTAGATGTGGATAAATCATTTGATACAATACCTCACTCAGGCATTGCCAACACATCTGCAGAACTAGGTATAAATCCCTTTATAACATGCTGGATAACTAGCTGGCTCTGATAGGACCCAGGAGGTTAGAATTGATGAGGCCACCTCCACAAAAATGCCAGTCACCAATGGAGTCCCCCCAGGGCTCTGTGCTAGGCCCACTCTTCTTTGGCATCTGTTTCTCGGATGTCATAGCAAATGTCAGAGGCCTCTGGCTAACCACGTTTGCAGATGATTGCAAACTGGGAGCAGTTATTGAATCCCCTAAGATGAGAATGCCCTTCAGGAAGGTGTAACACAGGCAAATGTTTAGTGCCAAAGCCATGGCTTAAAACTCAATACTAAGAAATGCATTATGGTATGTTTTGGGAAGTCATCCACCCTGGGCAACTACGTCATCAATAAAACACCCCTAAAAGGTGATTTGCTAGTCAAGAATCTGAGAACATGTAGATAATCTAGCTTCAACCAATGCATGTCCAAGGTAGTAAGAAAATCCTTGAATGTTGCTCAATGTATAAGCAAGGCCATAACCTCTAGGTTCAGAGAGATCATCGTACCACTGTACTCGGCCCTCATCAGACCCATCACAGAGTATAATGTCCCCTTTAGTATGTACTGACCAGACACATGCAGCAACACCCATAAAGGTTCTTTAAAAAAAGAAAGAGGATGTAAACACAGTGTCCTATGCTGATTGGCTCAAAGTGATGTGTCTTTTCTCAGCATAATACAGACTTCTGACAGGTGATCTTGGGTTAGCATTCAGTGCATCCCTGGACCCTGTTTGTTGAACCTTTTGCACATTCACAAAATAAACAGCATGAGAACTGCTAGATTTAAAGACCTACTTTTTTTTGCAACATAAACCAGCACATGTCGGAGAGACAGATATATTTCTCAAGTACCATTCTCTGGTACAGGCTCCCCATCCTTGTGAAGTAGAGTTCCTTTCTGTCCCTTTTTAAGTGCAACTTGGACATTAATGGGTAATCGGAAATTCAACTCTAATCTGGTGCCTGTATCTCTGATGGACAGATGCAGTCAGTAAACCATTCCCCCTATATAAATCAAATTTGTGGGTCACATTTGGGTAGCATGGCTAGGCTTATAATGGCCCAAGCAGTCATTAGCCTAGTGTACTCCCATGAACCTGTTATTGGAGTACAAAAGGATTTTAGTAAGAAAAATGTATGCAGTAACAGTAGTCTGCTCTTCAAATTTTCCCTTAGAACTAGCCAGTTTTTTTAATTTTAGCACTCAGATCTGTTTCTTTGAGCTCAGCACTTGTTAGGAACTCATTGCAAGCACTAAATAAGCTACAAATTACTGCAGCATTCAGCTTTCCTCACTTGTCTAGAGGAAAGCAGTTTTTAGTACTTAATAAATAAGCACCTATCCAGGCATATCTCTGGGTCAGCTCCAGGTGTTTTCTCCTGTCTACCTGTTGAATCTGGTCATCTTGGGGCAGTGCAGCAATTGCCTCATGTACACAGACAACCCTCTCCTCCTACCACCCAACACTACAACCTGTGAGAGATGCACTTATATAGCCAAACTGGAAGCAAAGTTCTCTTCACCCAAGACTGGACTAGACAGTCAAGAGGAGAGGGTAAATACTTGCACCATACCACACTCATCACATAGTCCCTCAAAACCTACACCACCAAAACACACACATAGAAACACAAAACTCACACCTACATTCACGGAGGCTCTCAGTAAAAATCTGCCTAAGCAACAGTGACCTCCAAAGCAGAAATGCAGGCAACCTTCACCCCCTCAACACAACCCAAATGACACATAGCCCACAAACTCAGTGTGCCACCAAACCACAGCCCATAAGGCATAACAATGTACCCAACACTCTAGTCATAGGTGACTCTATAGTCAGGCACACTGATGTTCCACTCACCAGCCTAATCAAGGAGAAAGTTACTGTCAGTTGCCTGTCGGGTGCCAGGATCCACCACATAACTCACGCACTCAGGTCACTCCACACAAGTACAAATATGACTCTGTCATTGTCCATATTGGTGTGAAATAACCTGAGACGTACCTCCCTGGACTACATGAAAAGAGACATGTAGGAGCTGTCCGATCTTGTAGCCCAGGCAGGTATGACGCTAGCCCTGAGTAGCATCCTGCCATCACCCAGAATGATACCACAGTACAAGGACAAAATGATTGACTTCAACAATTGCCTAAGCTTCTGATGTCATTCTAAGGGGATCCAGTATCTGTCTGCCTGGGATGACATGATCGACAGACCACGATGCTTTGCCAGGGATGACCTGCACTTGTCGCCCTTGGGATTCCGGATACTGGCTAAGGCTCTTGCCACCCTGATATTGCTTTTTTAGGCAAGGTTCAAATGACAAATTCACCACTGTAACAGGTACAAGCAAGCAAAATCTAAGGGTAATGCTACTCAATGCTAGAAGTCTAAACATCAAAATGCACTCACTCGAGGCACTCCTTAAAATGGAGAATATCGACATCTGTGCAGTGACAGAGACTTGGTTCAAGGCTTCAGAGAGCACCCCTGCATTACCAGGCTATAATTCATACCACACCTTTTGGCTACCTAACCTGGACCGAAACACTAAAGATGGAGGAGTGTCCATATTCATTAATGATTTCCACACCTCCCGGCTAGTTGCTCAGCATAATGCATCCGAGATTATCTAAGTGCAACTAACGCTGGGCAAGACCACAATCCAAATTGTAGCTTGCTACAGATCCCCCACCATGCCCCAGGATTCCCACTCCTCATTTCTTGATACACTGGAAAATATTAGGGTACAACCCAACACCCTAATAATGGGCGATTTCAACTACCCCACCATTAACTGGGAAAACTACTCGTGCCAACTCTTTTGCTCAACGTTTTCTGGAATTCATAAATTCCAATGCCTTGGATCAACTTATCCACACTCCCACCAGGGGCAGCAGTATCCTAGACCTGGTCATTACCAACATGGGCGACCGGTATTCCACACCAGAGGTCAGTTCCTCGTTGGTCATATCCGACCACAAACTAATCACCCTAGACATCCACATCCCACCGCCACCCCCCATTAGAGATACCACTGTAAAGAATTTCTCCAAAGGCAACTTCATGTTTCTTAAGACAGAAGTGGCAAACGTCATGACACCAATCTAGATGGACAATAGCGGTACGACTGCTGAATCCTACACAAATGCACTTTATAAGCACTTACACGAGTGCATGGATCGTTCTACCCCTAACAGAACCAAGATGCTATCCTCCAAAAAAAAAGTAAACCAATCTGGTGGTCCCCTGCCATAAGCAAACTCTACAACAGAAGAAAGAAACTGCTGCAAAAAACAGTAAAATCCCATGATTGGAGGAACTCCCTGGTCAGCCTCAGTAAGAAGCTTAGATCCCGCATAAAATCCTCTAAAGCTAGTTACGAAAACAAAATCACCACTGTTTCTAAAGACAACCACAAAGCATTCTATAGCTATGTCAAGAATCTCAATGGCAACACTCAGGTCTGCCCTCAGTTACAGCACAATGGCACTAACTATACGGAACCAACTGATATTGCCAACATCCTGGCAGGATAGGTTCAGTGCTAACTTTACCCCCCTCTCACCCTCTAAAGGGCCCATCTCTATACTGGAAGAGTGTAATCATGGCTGCACAGGTAAAAACCACACTCTCCAAAGCCAAGAACACACATCCATGGGACCTGACAACATCCCAGGCTGCGTTCTACATGAACTACAGAATGAATTGACACCCCCACCTAAGTACTATGTTCAATCATAGCCTCATTTCAGGCTTTGTGCCCACTGAATGGCACACAGCGACGGACATTTTATATCATTTGAACAAGTCATGTGATCTATCAAGACACACGACTCAACTTTTTCTGTTTTAAAAAGGCAGTAAACTCTTTACTGTCATTTAGCACTGGTGGATGGCATGCATTCAGTTTAACCTGCAATTGATACTCTTTCCACCCCAGTTTTGATTCAGCATCAAATTTCTCCTCATAATTAGTTACTTCATCTAATATACAAAATTTAAAATCCACTTTATATCCATTTTCTTTATAATGTTTTCCCATTGCATTTTTTTCATCCTTCATACTAACAGCATATTTATGCTCATACACGCTTTTATACAGCTTTCTTGTAGTACACCCTACATAAAAGGCTTGACATGATTGACAAATAATTAAATATACAATAAACCTAGATTTGCAAGTACATTTTCCTTTAAAATGTATCAACAATGTTCCTATTTTGATATAGTCTCACGTATTACAATTCATAAATTTAAACATTCCAGGGTTATTGCACACTAGCTGCTTGCTGTTTAATTTACTCTGGAAAATATTCTTAAAACTTTTCCCTCTTTTTTGTACAATACTGGTACTTCCCCTACTTTTTTGTCAATTTCTGCACTACACTTTAAAAATTTCCAGATATTTTTTATAATACGTTTAATTGTTCCTGAATCTACACTATTTGTAACTTGCATGGTAGTTTTATAACCTGCCTTTATACTCCTCGAATTTTGTCAGTCATGTCAAGCCTTTTAAGTAGGGTGTACTACAAGAGAGTTGTATAAAAGAGTGTATGAGCATAAATATGCTGTTAGTATGAAGGATGAAAAAAATGTAATGGAAAAACATTATAAAGAAAATGGATGTTAAGTGGATTTTATATTTTGTATATTAGATGAAGTAATTAATCATGAGGAGAAATTTGATGCTGAATCAGAACTGGGGTGGAAAGAGTATCAATGGCAGGTTAAATTGAATGCATGCTATCCACCAGGGCTAAATGACAGAAAAAAGTTTACTGACTTTTTAAAAAAGAAAAAGTTGAGTCATGTGTCTTGATAGATCACATGACTTGTTCAAATGATATAAAATGTTTTGTAGTTTTAAGTACATTATGCAGTCTGAAGAAGTCAAGGATGACGAAAGAGGTTACTGTTCGATGTACCATTGTTTGAAGAGAAGAAATATAAAGTGGAACTTGTTTTTATATTGGCTCAGTTTTTCAGTTTGTTTGAAGTTTTTATTGTTTTTCTGATTCAATATATATATTTTTTGTAAATATTAATTGTGCCCTTGAAATACTGTTGCCGTTTTGACAAAACAAAACCTGAATTGGAAAAGGAATGATTTGAAGAAGTGTAGTATTGTACAGATTTCAAAGACAGCTATTGACACTACAGTATAAGTAAAATGTATACATGCAATGAAAAATTGAAATGCTTTATACTTTTAGTTAAAATAGCTTATTGTTAACTTTTTGCTCTATCAGAAAATTTAAAGAGCCAGGAAATTATTTCGAATGTGTCTTTATAATGTTTTCTAAAGTGATGCTAGTCACTGACTTGTTTAATGGATTGCAACTCATGTACAAGACGGACTACTGAATGTTATTTCTGTTTACCTATGTTTGCTGAATTTCTTTTATTGGTAATGATTTAAAACAAGGGAAAGAAAGGGAAGGGAAATCTCTGTTTTGGTCAAGGGAGGAGAGGCTTAAGAGTATTCTAACTGCCCCGAGAACTCTCTAAGATGCTCTAAATGCTATTTGATTAATACTTACCTAAGATAAGTCTTGATTACCATATAGGTACCTTCACATTCATTCTAGACCTGATGTGAATACCCATTCTGGAAGCAGGAGGTGCTCTGTGCAGGATGGGAATTGTCAGAGTGGTCATAGTTCATTCTTAAACTCTTCTTTTTAAATCTATAAATATTTAAAAGCACTGCACACTAGAATGTAGGGCGCCTCTACTCTGAGTCAGGATACCACTGATGAGCCATGTCTTATCATAAGTGTACGTTGAAGTTGGTGAGCTGAAGAGTGGGAAGGTAAAGGAAGACTTTACACCTACAGTAAATTCATATTTCATTGATAATCACTCATTGTCTCCTGTAGAGTCCTTTTAGTCAAATTATTTTAGTAATAATCTATTTGTTGTTGGCTTATTTAGTGTATGCTCCTCTGTTGTATTTAATTTAGCCAAAATGATATATCTGACATGTTTGGGATCTCTTAAGGGTAACTAAATATTGGATATTTTCTAAGTCAACATAATTGTTTACACTACTAACATTCCATCCTGATATATAAAATACTGTAGAACAATAATATATAATTTAATATCTCTTTTAAGAAAATTCTCCATATAATAATTCAACATATGGAGCTCAGTTGATATTGTTGGTTAAAGGTATGAGTGATAATCCAATAGAACTATCTTTATCTATTGGATTAGGAATGACTTTCATTCCATGTTTAATGGGAAATTCATATTTACTTGTATTTGATACTTTAGAATTAATGTTTTATAGAAGTACTTTTTAAAGCCTGACCATAATGTTACCCTACTTATATTTAAAGAAGAAAGAACATTAAATTACACTCTCAAGTTTACACACATACAAATAACATCCGATGTTATCAGAGAATATGGTATAACTACTATAATCAAAATAAAAAAAGAAGCAAAAAGTTTTTTCCAACAATAACTTGAAATGGATTTAACATTCTTATCATTAAATACTAATGGCTTAAATAATACAAATAAAAGATCAAACTCACTAAAATATTTAAATCTTAGGCACAAGTAGTATTTCTCCAGGAAATGCATTTTAAGACTAATTATTTGGAACCCTAAGGACTATTCAGTCTTAGCTCAATCCTCCTATAGAACAAAGACAAAAGGAGTATGAATTCTTTGGAAGAAAAACATAATCACTCCAAGAGTTATTTATAAATATGAAGACAAAGAAGGTCACTGGCATTTGTTATAATTAAATTTAATAACAGAATATGGACCTTAGCTAATCTATATTGGCTCCCAGGTATTGGAGCAGGAACGTTTAAAAAAACCCTAGATTTTATTTCCAACAATTATAAAGGACATCTTATACTGGGAGGAGACTTTAATTGTACCTTAGAAGCTTCTGAAACCACCAAGAAGTCATTTCACATAGCAACTATTTCAAAATCCTTAAAAAATGGATTGATTCATTTCATTTAATAGATACTTTTAAAGTAAAAGATGATAAATCCTTATTATTTTCCCATAAAGACCATAGATTTGGAACACAAACCAGAATAGACAAATTATTCGTAGTTCAAGATTTACAAACAGAAATCCTCAACTTCTCAATAGTACCATTCCCCTTCTCAAATCATGACTCGCTGATAATGAAGCTCCAAATAGAGTTTAAACCTTTAATCTTCTCAACTAGAATTCCATCATATGTCACGAAAATTAAACAATTAAGACCCTGGATGTTGTCAGAACTACAATTATTTCTTGAAATTAATAACACAACAGAAATCAGTAGAGTCATGGTTTGGGACTCATTAAAAGCGTATTTATTTGGTAAGACCCTTAACTGGTACAAAAACAAAGTTAGAGAATGGGAATCTGAATCATTAGACTTGCAAACCAGACTCTTGATAGCAAAATCTAAAAAAAAATCAGAATTGCCCAGAAATCAAAAATGAAATAGAGGAATTAAATAAAAAATATAATAAAATTCTAACACACAAAACTTGTCTAGCCTTGGAAAAATTAAAAATAAACTCATTAACCACCTCCCCCAGATATCTACATAACTTATCTAGAAGAATTAAAATACAATCAAATTCAAATAACATTAGTATAATATGAAAAGAAAGGGAAAAACGTATCAGATATAGGAGACATCCTTGAAGCATTTAGGTTCCATTGTAAGGAACACTTCAAAAAAGAAGATTTAGATACCAACCAAATAAACTTAGATACAAACCTTATCGATATAAAAAAAATTCCCGAAAACTTACAACTAGACCTACATAAACCTATATCCTACAAAGAAATTGTTGACAAGATAAAAGAAAGTACATCTAACAAAGCTTCA
Source organism: Protopterus annectens (assembly GCF_019279795.1). Lineage (NCBI taxonomy): Eukaryota > Metazoa > Chordata > Ceratodontiformes > Protopteridae > Protopterus > Protopterus annectens. The sequence continues at coordinate 1,983,818,785 of NC_056741.1, read as the reverse complement.
TAGATAGATGGTATAATTACGGAAATTTACAAACTCTTCCCTTCACCAGTAATCTCCCTTTTTCATAAAACTTTGCTAGAAGTCAAGTCAGAAGCAAAAATACCACCCTCATGGAAATATTCTCTCATAATAACAATTCTAAAAGATAATAAACCATCAGACCTTTGCACCTCATGCAGACCTATATCATTACAGAATAACGATTACAAAATATTCTTGTCAATACTAGCTAACAGAATGAAAATTCCACTTTCAAAGACAATAATGATCAAACTGGATTTTTATATAACAGGCATACACATGATAATATTAAAAGGATACTTACTCTTATAGATTATGTGAATAAAGAAGATAAACACTTGTAATTGGATTAGACATAGAAAAAGCATTTGATTCCCTCAACTGGGAATATCTATTTAAAACTTTAGCATTGTTTGAATTTCCTCCTTCCTTCTATATATTAATAACTTAGCCTACATTAAATTAGGTCCTTTCACCTCAGTATCTATCCATATAACAAAGGTACTAAACAAGGACGCCCCCTTTCTCCTATTTTATTTACTTTGGCTATAGAAATACTTGCAGAAATAATACGCAATAATCCAAGAATAAAAGGAATAGAAGTCTGTGACCAGTACATGTCTAAAACAATGCTTTTTGCTGATGATACTTTATTAACCCTATCAAACTCCAGAGAGTCATTAGGAGAGCTAGAAGAAGTAATGGAGAAATTATATAAAATTTCAGTTCTACAGTTTAATAGATCAAAATCAAAATTTAAATAAGAAAAAAGAACTACAAGTTACAGATAAATCCATCGTAGGAAAACAAGAACTTACACTAAATTATTTAGGAATAGTGTTATGCAAAAATATAAATGAAACAATATTAATAAATTATAAAAACATTATTGAAACAATATAAATATATATAGAAAAGTGGAACAAAATTATATTAACTTTTGAAGACAGATTGCAATTAATAAAAATGGTCTTATTGCCAAAAATACTATATGTAGCATTAGCAATACAGTTAATTCCTGACAGATGCATTCTTAAAGAAATAAACTCATGTTTAATAAAATTTTTATGGTATCCCAAAAAGAATAGAGTAGCTCTAACTTATCACATTAGACCCTGAAAACAAGGAGGATTGAACTTCCCAGAAATAGAAACATATATAAAAGCATCGGTGCTTAAAACTGCAATAGACTGGATAAACCCAAATTATTTTGCCAACTAGAAAGAATTAACAATGGCTATATTAACAAATGAATTTAATTTGTTAAACACATTTTTAATAGTAGACAAATCAGACAAACCCTGGTACATACTATGCATAAGTATACAATATAATATAACAAAACCTTCTAAAACAGCACTGATTAATCATTACATCAATTCCTTTAGGAAACTTATCAATGCAAACATAGATCTGAAACTTTGGTTTGACCTTTTAACCCCATTTACCATCACTAAGAACTTTCCTCGTAAAATATATAGGGAAACAATAACCTCCTAGGAACAAAATGGATTCTTATGCTGGTTTCAATGTGTAAATAAATTAAATGTTTGAGATATACATATGATAAAAACTGCTTACAATATTCCAACACAGGACTGGTTAACCTTACAAAGCATGCTAATGTACACTCAATATATATGCAGATTAATTAATAATTCCTCATTTAAAGATATTCCAAATCTAATAAGTTTTCTGTATGAATTTATATATAATAGTTGTGAAAAGAAAAATTCCATTTCAAATCTATATAAAGAGTTAATAACATATAAAACAATTCCCAAACCATCATACTGGCAGTTCTTAACAAAAGGTCAGTCATTGCAGTTAACAGAAGAAATTAAAACTAACATCTTACTGTCAGTTAATTACACCTCTAACACACAGTACTGGAAATATTTAACTGGAAATACTTACATAGAGCATTTTTAACACCAGATAGAATTAAAAAGATCAGTACTACTACAAATGGTTTTTACCGGAGGTGTGAAAAGTCAAATACTGCAGACTGGATTCATTTTTTTTTATGAATGTAATAAAATTAAGTCATATTGGAATGGAATCAATCATTTTTTACAAGCTTTATTTAATGAATCCTTTACCTTGACTAAAGTACTGACAATACTAAATGCAAATGAAGGTCCCTACCTGAATAAGACAAATATGTATTTGTTATGGACAATACTTGCTATGTCTAGGAAATGTGTAACCAGAAGGTGGAATTCAAATACACCCCGACCTTGGAAGAATTCTACACTTTACTGAAGACAACTGCATTGATGGAAATAAAAATCAAAGAACTACGAATCTATCCCAGGCCATTGGTAAATAATCCTTGGAAGAAAGTTATATCTTTGTTGGATACACTGCAATAATCAGTATTGTATCTCTGATAACTGATCTGTTAATTCTGTATTTAATAACATACAGTGTATATAATTGAAACTCAGGCTATTGTATATAGTTGTTTAAAATGATATTTAAAAATATTATGTAAATGTTATTTTAATTGAAAATAAAAAAGATATTTGAGGGAAAAAAAAGAAAAATCTTGATGATTGGCTTATATAGGCCCTAGGGCCAATAGTACCTACCTGTGAACCTATGGACTGTTGTTGGTTCAGGATGTCAAGTATGTTTATGTGCTACAGAAAGACAAGTGTTGCTAAGGGAAAAGAGACCACCACTAAGGCTTACATAAAACTGATCATGACTATAATAAATATTCCGTGTGGGACAAACTGGTGTTTCCTTCAGGTTTTTCACTTTATCAGGTAAGATCTAGCATCATTTTGAAGAAGGAAGAATTTATAGATGTGACTTTTGAGTATTTTGATCTTACTAACATATCTGTGCAGACTCTTAATGGGAAAATGTAGGAAGCGCCCTGGAAGGACTTTTGTATTACAGGAAATGATTTTCCAATCATGTGAAGACTGTTTATACAGTTTAGGATTGATATATTCTAAACAGTGAATATCAAAGACATCTTGAAAAGTCAGTATGAAAAAATACATGAAGTAAAAAAAGATTGATGCAAGATGGGTACAGACTGGAGGCTAGGACGCATGACTTAACTTGGAAATTAAAGATGAGAATTTGTGTCACTTAAACAAGGGTGTGTTAAAATATGTAGGGGAACTAAAAGCCTTTTTTTCTACTAAAATTCAGTAGACCATTTAATTAATAACCTTAAAAAGAGAAGGTAAAACATTTGTGGAGAAACTGCATTCTAAACAAAATTGTGAAGTACTATGTAGTACATGTGTATCTAAATAATACTTTTGGTTTGATAATGCAGATAAACAACAGATTAACTATTTACAACTTGGAATGTGTCAAGCTGAAGATAATGAAATAAGTATTAGTTGTATCATCACAAAAATAGTAATGGAAGAGACTAGTAATTATGTTTTATGACAAATAAATAGAAAAAAAGGAAGCCATGTAGCAATTGAACTAGGTAGTAAATAATCAGGTGCTATATAATCTGTGATTGAAGTGATGCAGATGATTGGGGGGCTACTGAAAGTCAATTTACACGAAAAAGAAGCAAGGAGTAGAAAATGGAATACAAGAGCCAAGTTATTAAGATAATAAAGAAAATGTTCAGAAAATGGGGCTGCACGTGGAATTCTGCCAAAAGGTCGGGGGTAACAGCATGCCTGTTACACAAATGACCCATAGAAGCCTATGCACACATTATGTGATGCCTGTCTAGAAGGAAGTACTTATAATTCCCATCCAGAAAGGCAGCCACCATGGTGTACTGCACAACTGCCATCCTGAAACCTTAAGCAAAGGGTCACATAAAATAGTTCAGAGGTGGTTGGCTGATTACCTGGAAGAAACAAAAAACACAAGTGCTTTTTGACTGACACACAGAATAAGCCTAGATTTAAACCCAGCCATTGTGTTAAGACCACCCTTTCAGTATTTTTCAGAGTACTTGTGTAAAGCTTGAAGTTTGGGAAGCTTATTAGTGGCCTATTTTAAACATCTTCAAAGTCTTTGATGCTATCAGACAGACAGAGATTCAACAACCTCACTTCTAGTGTTTGACAGCTGTCTTTGTAACAGCTAACTATCATATGGGAATACTTTTACCAGCAGTGATGATTCAGCTGGGTTTCTCCAGGGGTTTGCGCTGGTTTGTTTATTGTTTACCATAAATGTAAACTATGTGTGGAAATACTGTTATGACTCCCACATAGAACAATATGCAGATGGCTCTGAGCTCCACTGTAAAACTAGCTCTGTTTAAGGTCAGCTTAAGGTGCAGTTTAACAAGACTGGCCAGTTAGTTCATGTTCCCACCTGAGTGCAAACATAATGCCTGTATTTCTTCACTAAAGACTCATTTGTCAGGAATTGCCAACAGACTTGTAGTCTGGCTGTGGATGTTACTGACCTTGAAGTTGTGTTTGCTGTTAAGTACCTCAGTGTCCTACCTAATCTAAAGCTAAACAGTTATCAACATGATGCAGTAGTGTTAAAAAATAATCACCATCTAGGGATATTGTGCCCATTTAAGGACTTTTTCACATGAGGCCCCCGTCAAAGTGCCAGGGGCATTGATTGTTTCATAGTAGGCATCCTCTGATACCAAAGGATCATGGGTTTGCACCTCTATTGGACCAATTTGATCAGCGTTTTCTGTGGCTGTACAGTCCTATCTGGGAGAGGTAGACCTTTCTACATTATGAGCAACAGTAGACAGATGTCAGTTTGATATTACGGGTAAGAATCTTCTTGAGGGCTGTCTTATCCTCTGCTCTCCTTGCCAAGGTGGTTTCATACATATTGAGTTTTTTTCACTTCCCGTTTCCAGGCAATCTCGTCTGAGGTGAGAGAATAACAGGTGTTCATGTTGATGGAGAGAGCACTGAGGTTACTCTTGCATATGTACCCTTTCAGATTCCAACCCTCCAAAAAGGACTTATTTTGGTATTTGGCCATCTGTCATGCATGATACATGACCAAGCTAGTGCATATGCCTCTGTTTCAGGAGGGTGAACATGGAGGTGGTGCCTGTGATCTCAAGCACTGTGCTGTTGGGGATCTCGTCCTGCTATGAGATACCAAGTGGGCACCTAAGGCAGAGCATAAGGAATAGATTGAGCTGCTGCTCCTGTTTTGAGTGCAGAGACCAGGTTTCACTGGCATACAGTAATATGCTCAAAACACAGGCTGTAAAACATTGTGCTTGTTTCAGAGCTATTATTTTTATAATGTTCTTGTGTATCAACCTAGCATCCAACCTCTTACACAGGATGGAATTGGTGCATTACTACATTGCCAGATTTGCCACTGATGTAAATTGTAGATGGTTTATGCCATATTCTGTACCAGCCTGGATGACTTGAAATGATCAGCTGGGTCAATCGTGCCTGAGTTGTGGTTGCAACACAAAAGTCTTAAACATTTCTGTTCCCTCCATCTTAAACTGGTGTTTATATTTGAGAATCTAGAGTCTAAAGGTGCTTTCTAGCTGGAGGTGCTCTTGTCCAAAAACTCATTTGGTACCATCTCCTGCAAATATGTAGCAAACTTCCTTATCAGATTTGTGCCTGCTGCCCTTTATCTACTTTTTTGCTCAGTAACCTAATGTTTGTGTTCTGCTTTTATTTCACTTCTTGTCCTAGTAACTGTTAACTAGGAAGTCTGTTGGTCACTGTTTTTTTTTCAGTTTATACTCCTTTTACTTGTATGTATGCTGATTCTTCTCTAAAGGTTCATTGGAAGGTTTGGAGACAAAGCCAGAGAGGCAAGATTGCGTTGGTTTGGACATGTGCTGAGGAGGGATGCAGAGTATATTGGGAAAAAGATGCTAAGGATGAAGCTGCCAGGTAACAGGAAAAGAGGGAGGCCTAAGATAAGGTTTATGGATGTGGTGAGAGAGGACATGCAGGTGGTTGGCGTGACAGAGCAAGATGCAGAGGACAGGAAGAAATGGAAACAGTTGATCTGCTGTGGTGACCCCTAATGGGAGCAGCTGAAAGAAGAAGAAGAATGTATGTACATAGTGAATATCGCACCAAGGTTGTCAGTATAAGAGCAGCATATCTTAGGTTCATAGGTTCATAGGTTCATACTAGGCTATCTGCCCTAGGGCATTTATAAGCCTAGCCAGAATGTGTTTGGCTTTCGCCACCCATTTTAAATTTATTTTGCTATGCCCTTTTTCGAGGTTAGTATACTGTGCCTCTATCTAACAGTGACACAGAAGTGATAGATCTCCCATCCACTCATCAAGATTCCTCTTGAAGAGAGTCAATGAGGGACTCTGCCTAACCTGGAATGGGATTTTATTCCAGAGTGAAGGGAGCCTCTGGGTTATGAATCTGTCCCTCCAGCATGTCCTATTTATTTCAGTGCTGAGGTTCAAGTCTCGATGGGATTTGGATTTTCTGAGGTGCAGCATGTCCATTAATTCCGGTTGGACATGGCTTTATACGCCAGGCACAGATCGCCTCTGAACAGGCGGTATGCCACTGAGTAGAGCTGGAGTTTCTTTAACCGGCAGCATATGGCATCTGTTTGAGCCCTTTGATCCTCTTGGTGAGGTACTTTTGGGGTCTTTCCAGTTGCTGCAGGTGTCTGGTAAGGTACATCCCAAAAGGGCATTGTACTCAATTATGGGCCTGATGAGGGATGAGTAAAGAGGCACGATGACCTCCCTGATCTAGATGTGAATTCCTTCATGATTAGGTGGGCTATATAAAATGTTTTTCTAACCACTTTGGCCACGTGGTTGTCAAATGAGAGATTGCTATCAACTTGGGTCCCCAGGTCCCTAATTACTTCTTCTGTACTTAATGGATTTCCACCTATGTGGTAATTTGTGGGCACTTTGTTTTGCCAAAGGGATGACTATACACTTTTGGCATTTAGCTTGAGGCCATGGCACTGGCACCAGTTGTCTGTTTCTATGAGGCCCTTTTGGAGGATGCTTGTGTCGGCTGGAGAGTCGATTATGGCACCCAGTTTGCAGTCATCTGCGAACTTGGTCAGCCACAGTCCTTCCGTGTTGGCCTGTACCTCCGAGAAATATATACCGAACAAGAGAGGTCCCAGGACTGAGCCTTGTGGGACACCACTTGTAACTGGTTTGGAGTCTGACATGGCTCCAGCAATTCTAACCATGTGGGTTCTGTCCTTGAGCCAGTTTGCAATCCATCTAGTGACATAGGGTTTATATTTAAGCTGGTGAGCTTATCTATAATGCCCGAGTGGGGTATTGTATCGAAGGCTTTTGCAAGGTCCAGGTAGGCTGTGTGGACCACCTTCCCCTCGTCAATGGCCTTGGTGACTGTTTCAAAGAAATCAACCAGGTTTAAGAGGCAGGATCTGCCCTTAACAAAGCCGAACTGGGTAGGATCCAGTGTTTGTAGGTCCCCAATATCTTTATTTATGAGGTCCATGATGATCCTTTCCATAGCTTTGCAGACCAAGCTAGTCAGGCTTATGGGGCGATAGTTTCCAGGATCCGTTGAGGCACCACCTTTATGGAGAGGGACCACTGTTGCTGTACGCCACTCTTTGGGCACATATGCTGTAGTAAGGCTGAGATTGAACAGTAGTTTTATGTTTGGGTTTAGCTCTTCTTTGAGTTCATGTAGGATGCAGCCCGGGACACCATCTGGTCCCATTGATGCTGTGCTTTTTGCTTTGGAGAGGGCAGCTCTTACCTGAGCATCTGAGATGTCAGGGGGGCAGCACTCTGCTGGGATAGATATTTGCCCTTTGGTGGGAGGGGAGAAGTTTGCTGAACCTGTCAGCTAGGATGTTGGCAATGTCTGTGGGTTCGGTGTATTTTTTGTCATTTTGGACTAATTCTGAGCATATCTGGGAATTACCACCCAGGTTCTTAACATAACTTGTGATTATCCTTAGTGTCCTGTGCAATTTTTCTCTCGAAGCTGGCCTTAGACAATTTTATGTGTGCCCGTAGTTTTTGCTAATACTGATCAGTGATGCCTTCCCTTTTTGGGATTTTGCTGTATCATTTAGTAGCTTCCTCCTTCTATTGTATAGTTTGTTTATGGCTGGGGTCCACCAGACAGGACGTCTGCCTTTGGAGGATTGGGTCTTGGTTTTATTTGGGATCGCATGATCCATGCATTCCTGAAGGTGTTCATAGAATGTGTTTATAAAGGATTCTGCGGTCTGGGCCGTATTTTCCACAGGCCCGGCGGCTTTGAAGGATTCCACCTCGGTTTTAAGGAGTGTGAAATTTGCTTTATAGAAGTTTTTCAGTGTGGTTTTCTGGGCAGGGGTCAGGATGTGAATATCCAGTGAGATTAGTTTATGGTCTGATCTTACCAGTGAGGGATACACTTCTGGTCTGGAGCATAGAGTCCCCATGTTGGTGATGATCAGGTCCAGTATGTTTCCCCTCTTGTGGGAGTGGTAACAAGTTGTTCCATAGCATTTGAGTTTATAAATTCTACGAACCTTTGGGCTAGGGTGTTGGAGCTAGAGTAATGCTCCCAGTCTATGTTTGGGTAGTTGAAGTCGCCCAATATAATGGTGTTTGGAGAGACCTTCATATTTTCCAGTGTTCTCAGGAAGGCCGAGTGGGGTTCCTGGGTTTGGGAGGGTGGTCTGTAGCAGGCTATAAACTGGAAGGCAGTTTTACCCACTGTTAGTTGCACATGGATAGTCTCTGATGCTTCGTGCTTTGCCACCAACCTGGAGGTGTGGGTATCTTTGATGAATATCGATACTCCCTCCTTTTGTGGTTCGGTCCAAGTTTTGGGGCGCATGGTATGAGGTATAACCTGGTAGTGCTGGGGTGCTCTCGGAGCCCTGAACCAGGTTTCTGTTACTGCACAGATATCGATGTTCTCCATGCTAAGGAGAGTTGCATCTTGAGGTTTAGACTTCTGGTGTTGAGTAGCATTACTCTTAGTTTCTTATCCCTTGTGATACCTATGGAGGTGGGTTTGTCTTTTGAGCCTTGCCTAAAAAGGCACTATGGGGTAGCAAGAGCCTTTGCCAATATCCGAAAGCCCAGGGTGACAGGTGCAAGCCGCCCTAGCGAAGCATCGTGGCTTGTCGAGCATATCATCCCAAGCTGACAGGCATTGGATCCCCTTTGAATGACACCAGTACTTAAGCCAATTGTTGAAATTGATCATCTTGTCTTCATATTGTGGCATCATTCTTGGTGAGGGTAAGATGCTACTCAAGGTCAGGGTCATACCGCCTGGGCTACATGCTCAGAGAGCTCCTTTATGTCTCTTTTCATGTAGTCCAGGGAGGTATCAGGTCATTCACACCAGCATGGACAATGACTGAGTCATATTTGTACTTGCCTTGGAGTGACCTGAGTGCTTGTGTTATGTGGCGGATCCTAGCACCCGACAGGCTGCTCACCGTGACCCTCTCCTTGTTCAGCCTGGTGAGCGACATCAGTGTGCCTGACGATAGAGTCACCTATTACAAGTGTATCATGTGTGTTGTTTAGTCTTAAGGGCTGTGACTGTTTGGCACACTGGCTTTGTGAGATATGTGTTGCATGTGTTTTGTTTTGGGGTAGCGGCTGCTTGGGTGTCTGCTTTGCAGGTCTCTGCTGCTTGCAGATCTTTATTTAGAGCCTCCGAGTATGTTTTTGTGTGATTATGTGTTTGGTTTGCTGTCGTGGTAGGTCTATGTGAGACTGGAATTGTAGTGAGTATGGTTTCCTTCTCCTCCTGACTGGTTATGCCAGTACTGAGTTGAGAGAGCTTAGCCTCCAGTTTGGCTATATGGTTGCATCTCTCACATGTGTTGGAATTTGTTGGGAGGAGGAGAGGGTTGTCTGTGTACATGAGGCAGTTGTAACATTGCCTCAAGATTGATTCACCAGCTGGACCGAGAGGAGATTGACAACTGACCTTTGGACATGCTAGAATAATATTGGGAATTCCTTAATAATTGAAAACCAGGGCCAGTGGGGAGTGAGGGTGTAGTGCTTTTAATTTTTAGTGCTGACTTATATAATTGCTTTAGTGAGCAAGTGCCAGGTAACCAATGTGTGTTACAGGTAACTTAAATGCAAAACGACAAACAGTAACTTTCTTTCAAGTGAAACAAGGAAATAAGTACAGTAAGCAATGCAGATATCACTAGTGAGCCACAGAAGCTGAGAAGCATATTAGGTGGAATTAGCCAGGAAATAACAAGCAAACAAACAACAAGCATATAAACAAAGCTATATTCAGCAGGCCTGGATCTAGTCTATGCTACAGCAAACAAGGTGTACCAATTTCAGTAAGATACAGTTCAAATATTCAGGCACTATAAACCTTTAACCAGAAATTCCCAGCTCAGAAGGGCAGAGTCCAGCCTCTTCTCCCACAAGAGTGCAGACCACAAACCTTCTTAATGTAAAATAACTGGCCTGAAGCCCAAGTGCCTAAACCAGAACTAATATACTTTAAGAATAACAGACATTTAAGCTTGAAGACATCTTTTTAGTTGATTCCATCCTTAATTGAACTGACTGCACTGTAATCAGTGAGAATGTGGAACTGAAGGCTTAAGGAACTTTCTCTTTACCTCACAGGGTTGCTTGATCTTATAGCTAGTACGTTTACAGAGATGGGTTGTGAGGGGTGCAGGCAATCTTTTTTCACGAGTTTTTGCTCAATTCGACGTTATGTGATGTGAGCTGAAAAGTTTTGTGGTTTATTAGTGTGATGTTTGCTGGTTCTTTCTTAAACCATAGATCTTTATTCTGCATGTGTGACTATCATTTTGTGCTATGTATTACTGTAAAGAATATGAAACTTAGTTAAGAAATACTTCTTGCTGACACTGTTGCCATAATAATAGTTGTCCGGTTCGATTCTCAGCTAGAGTGTCTTCGGCATCGAGACATGCGTGAATGGGCATACCTTTGTTGAAGGTTGTGCGTCAGGGCTGGTAACTCGGTACGTAAAAATCAACTACCAATCATGAGCGGACCGGAGTTCCGCTGTGGCGACCCCCTAACCGGGAAAAGCCGAAAGACACAACAACACCATTAGTTGAAGACCACTGCATGTAAGCTTTGTTTCGAGACTGACCTAGGTAAGTTTTTATGCTGATGTGCGTTTTCTTATAGGGGCAAAACTAAAAATAAGTAATGCCAGTTGATCATCTTGGTTAGTAAAACAAATGCAGTATGGAAATTGACACATTGTACATTTTGTTAACTTATTCAGCTGTGTTTAATTAATTATCGTAATGTATTCCTGGTGTAACTTTGTCCATCATAGTATTTTTTTTCTCTTTCTACTTGCTTTGTGCTCTCCAGTAATTTCAGTGCAGTGAAGGTTATTTCCAAACACTGTTAATGCTAAATACAGTTTCATGGCAGTGTTGTACTGAGATGGTTGTTAATGCTTCATTCAGTTTACACATTATCATTAATTTTTTTATTGATATCCTTTTCATATAGGGCTGGGAAGTAAATGTTTACTGTTAAAGCAGCTGTAATAAAATTTTCAGAAATATTTGTAGAATGATCAGGAAGGATTTTTACTGCTTTTCTTAAACAATATGACATTCTCAGCCCTTTGAGTGTTGTATTTTTGTGCTGTGGAGTATGAAAAGCACATACAATATTAACTAGTACAAATAAGGAGTTAAAGCTTTGCTGTAGTGCACCTCCACCATATAGACTAGGAGAATTGCTTAGAAAAATGCATATGAAAAAGAAGTGATGTGGTTGCAGGATTTGTGATTTGTAAATCAGGAGACATTGCTAAAATATCATTTGCTGCTCACATCACAACAAATTTGCAAGTCTACCATAACAGCTTAGAAAATTATGTAATGATTTCCACTTTATTCCCTAAACAAGAGTGACTCTCCACAACATTGCTTGTAAGAAATGAGCATGCTGAATCCATTAGGGTTGTGTCAAAATATAATGAAAAGATAGCTATATTGTCGAGTGCAAAAGTACTTCTCAGGTTTACATCTGTAGCAACATAGATAGACCGTAGAATGTTACAACTTCCCCCCATTGTTGGAAGCAAAGAAGGGACATGCATCTACTGATTGCCAATCTCTACTTTCACTTTCAGGAACACTGACATGAGTTGGGCAAGAACATTGTAACTCAATTCCAAATGTTTTATAGGGATTTGCACTTTGACTCACACGCAGAACATTTTGCATTGGCGAGACGAGCAACATACTTTGGGAAACAGTACTATTTTGTATTTACCTGACACATGACATTGGATAGTGTGGCCCATGTTGTAAAACTAAGGAAATTAGAAGCTACTGAATTAACCCCTTTTACTTTAACCTGGCTCAGCAATGATTTATCTTACAGGAAATTTAAAGTCAAAATGAGTTCATAGGTTCGTAGCTGACTACTAGTTTGTGTCATGAAGGGCCATTTTTAAACCTAGCCAATAACCCAAGATCAGACTCAAACCTTGTACACTGTGTCTATTAGGTGAAGACCTTAGCAGTTATGCCAAACTCACCTGCCATTATGCCACCCCCCCCCCAGGTGGGTGTGAGTTTGGCATAATAGAGTGATAATAAAATTCAGCAGACCATTTTGTCTTCAGGAGTATCACAGGGTTCAGTTCTTAGACTTGTACTGTTCTATTTCTAAACAATATCACAAACAATGTATATCTTTCAGAAATCATTCTTTATGCTAATGACATTACCCTACATACAGTGGCTTCATCCGCAGCCCAAATTCAATGAAAAAGCTTCTTCTGACAATTGCAGTTGGCTTATAAGTAACTGCTTTAAATTTAACATCACAAAACAGCTGCTTTGTTATTCAGTACATAACTAAAGTTAGCATTATGCTTTTATTTATCCTTTGCTGACCAGGTTAGTTTCACTAGACAAGTGGCCTCTTTTTAGTGGTAACCCGAGATGGTATTTAAAGTAACTAAGGGAAATTTTTCCAGGGCCTCAGAGAAATTCCCTTACCCTTTTTGAGCACTATGTGGCACTGGAGGGTTGCTGTTAGTGTTTGGGAGATTCAAAGATTGAGGAAGAAGTACACTTTTGCTGAAGATTTTATGTTGAGATAATCAGAGTGAGATGAAGTCTTCATTACGAAATTGGAGAGCAGAGGTCTGGATACAAAAGTATTGGATAATTTAATGAAAGAAGGAGAAACAAATGAAGGAGATGAGGCAAGCTGGAATGCTGTGGTGGATTGAGTGTTACAGGAGCAGTTAGATGATGAAGGCAATGATAAGATAGAAAAGTATGTCACAGAGGCTGAAGGTAATGGCATGCTAAGCTGATTCAGTAATCAGTTTTAAACATATGCCTCTGCAACAGGGTAGTGCAAATTATGTATACCAGCTCCAGGATTGCACTACAGTGGGGAAAAGTGTAAATTCCTTTATCCCCACTATACCACAGTCTGCACAGAACTGCTTTAAAGGGGGATTTCCCCATTTCCCCTTAGTGTGGTCTCAGAGTTGGTAAATATAATTTGAAGGGGGAGTGAGGGGTGCAGGGGGCTTTAGTTTACTTTTTATTTCTAGTTTTTGGAAACTCAGTGAATTTATTTATATTTAAGGTTTATATATCTATATCTATAAATCCCATCTCTCTCTCTCTCTCTCTCTATATATATATATATATATATATATATATATATATATATATATGTGTGTGTGTGTGTGTGTGTATATATATATATATATATATATATATATATATATATATATATACACACATACATGTACACACACATATACATATATTGGTAAAGTTGGGATGTTTGGAAACTTTGTATATGTTTCTTGGAAAAATGAAAAAAGAATTGTTAGAGATTATTTCAGTTTTATTTAGGGATCAGGATTCAATTAAATAAGACGGGATTCTGTATAATAAGAATGATATAAAATAATTATATAATATATAATTATAATTATATATTATATATAGCATAATATAAATAAGAAAATAAAGAATTACTAAGTAGTTATTTTAAATAAAGAATCTTCAAGGAAATACAGACATCAGTTGATTGAATTATTTTGGCTAAAGACTGAATTCAGTGGTTTTATAATTTGGGATTATATTTGCTATTTGATAAACATTAAGTTCTGTGGTACACTATTTGCTGTTTATCTGAGCTCTGGTTGATTTACAGACAGAATCAATCTGAATTTATTTTCTAGTTTTTTACTGGTTTACTGGGTTTACTGGCAAGCAAGCAAGGAGAGCTTCAGGGGGCAATTTCATGTATTAGAAATTATTTTGTGTATTTTTTCTATATATTTCTATATAATAAGAAAGAAGAAGGAAGTTTAAACTGAAAAAAATCCAAGTCTATATTTGTCATCTTTTGGAGGTGTATTAAAATATGAGGAAGAAATAAAGTAGGGAAAATACTGTATGTGAAGTATAGATAGATGGAAAAATGAAATTGAAAGACAATAATTAAATATAAGTTAATTATCAAAAAAGAACATGAAGAAAAGATAAAACTGTTGGAAATTAATCTTGAATAAGTTAAAGATGGGATAGTTGTACCATAATAATGGAGAATGTTGTTTAATATATCCATTGAAAGATTATAAGAAAATATCTGAAGAATTTTGTGAGGCTAGTTTTTTAAGAGTGCCATTGAATAATTTACCTACAATGAGTAGAATAAAATATAAAGCAATGGAGGAGATAAAATATAAATACTTAATGAAGAAATTACAAAACATTATTTTTGCATAGTAAAAACAATGAAGATTTAGGGACAAACAAAATGAATATAAATGGGAAGGTTTTTGAAAAATAAACATGGATATAATATTGTATGGAAATATGAAAAAGAAAAAAATAAATCTGACAAATGGGATAGGATATTGGGGTAACAGTATGATGGTTGTGGAAAAGATTGTTTTGGAACCTTTCCCCTTGTTTTAATGTCATGAAGCAGAATTTGGGCATCTCTTCTTAGTCATAATCCATAGTGCATTCTGTAGTTAGAAATTCAGACTTGCCAACTAATCAAAATGGAGTGTTGTCCCGAGTCACTGAGCATCCCTCTTTTCCAGCTCCTAATAATGTATTTTAATTGATGCAAATACAAATGATACAATTTGCAGCTTTGATTCCAAGTGATGACTCCATCTACACTGTAGCAGCACAGGTTCATTAATTACATTTTTTGTGAAAGTCAAGACTTTCTTTAAATCTTTTCCATCCTGGATAATGGTGTAAAATGGTCAAAACACTCATTTTATAATTTGATTGTTAAGGTGACATGGTGCATAGTGCTTGCCTGTTATCAGACATGTCCCAAGAGTTGGCCATGTAATCAGAATGCAGTTAGCAAGAGAAATTATGCCAGTAGCTGACAAAACAGTTCCATGGTTGTATGACAGTGTAATGATTTTGGAGTTTTAAAGAAGTGTGAGTTTTGTTTATTTTATTTTATTTTATGTTGTTAAAAAAACTGTTAAGGTTATTCAGCTTGTTATTTTTGATGGTTCCTGTTCATATAATTGCTTTCTATTTTAGATTAAAAATGTATATATTAAAAACAGAAACGTAATGGTTTAAAACAAGGCATGCAACCTAAACAATTAATTCTTGTAAAACCAGTTGCACCACATTGTTGCAGAGCATATATTTGCTAGAATATAAATAAATTAACAATGATACGAGAATGATCTTTTTCATAGCTGCTTCCATGTTTTAAAGATTGTGCCTGACAGCTTTCTGCAGGGCAACTGTATTGCCTTCTTTATCTGCCTTTTGATGGATAATTTACAGTTCCTTGTTAATTGATGTCCTTCCTCTTGTTGCAGTACTGTTTTTTTATGTCTTTCCTATGTATTCTTAAACTCACATAAGTTTTTTTTTATTACAAAGCTTCATTAGGAATGCCGTACCTTTCAGTTATAGCCCTTTCTGAAGAAAACAAAACTCCTTATATTATGTCTTTAGTGACTATTTCCCACTTGAGTACAAACTTTTTTTTTTATTTGTCCTGAAAATGTTACTGTTTTGGGCTGCTGATTTTTTTGGAGTGCATGAAAGTTTACATTATGTTCTGTCCTTCTTCACTCCAGGGTTTACACTTTAAACTCCTTTGGATTCTCTTGCTGTGTCCACTTTTGTAGATGCACTTAATCAGCTGCCCCCTCCCCCAGAACAATTATAATCAAATCCAACTATGCCCCCTGGCACTCCAAAACCACTCGTGTACTTCTAAAAGAAAGAGATAAGGCCTGGGACACCTGGTGTAACAAAACTAACTCAAATAGGCAATTATTTATTGAACTAAGAAATAAAGCCTAAAGGCAAATAAGGAATGACAAAAAAAAAAAAAAACACTATTCTGACATCCAAACTAAACACAACTCAAACCCACAGAAATTCCTGGGCAGCTATTAACAAAATTCTATGACCAGGTAAAACTAGCACCCTGCCCCCAAACATAAATGGCAGCACTAAATACATAGCTATCTAATTCAATGACTACTTTACCAATTTGTTCCTTAAATTGATTACCCATTCTCACTCCACTAGTCTTCCAAATCTACATAATCCCACAAACAACCAAATCCTCTTCACTCAAATCAGTCTCAACCAGTCTCATCTATATACAGCTGTCCATGTTAAAACCTGCTACTCTTGCAGCAGACAAACTCCCTTCACAATACCTCTGGATCATAGCCAGAGCCATCACATACCCTGTTTCTATATTAATTAACAGATCCGTAGCCGAGGAATTAGTACCTTCCCTCTGGAAAATGTCTCACATAATTCCTTTACATAAAGGTGGCACCTCAACTAAATTGTCTAACTACAGACCAATAGTTGATGTTCATCGTGTTTCACTGTTGCAGTCATTACACTTGGGTTATCCTGCTGGCAGGTGACCCGTAGTCGGCCCGAGTTCCAAAGTCTTGGTCTGGCGTCGGTTGCTGTCGCCTCTTCCCTGACGTCAGTGCGCCAGGGGTATAAAAGTTGCAACCGACGCAATTTTCTTCAGTCTTTTTTGCCGCACGGTGCCCGAAGCATAAGCAGTTTGCAAGTGCCGGTCAGCCAACTCCTGAGATTTTCAAAATTGAATTTCAGAACCGAAGTCTTCAATAAAGCTATGTACCCCGTTGGGGAAACTTTTTCTTGCTCCAGACCAATGTCAGTAAAAGTTAATAATTGTATTTCTTGTGGGAAGCAAATACCTCACAAGGATTTTCACTCTTACTGCATTCCTTGCCTAGGCCCTGACCACGACGTCACTAGCTGTCGGTTTTGTGCTAGATTTAATAAACGCACTATTAAATGTTGGTTTGATTTTGCTTTACATTATTTTGGACGAAGATTTAATTACATAATGCCGTTGGAACAACCGACGACCAGAATGTATAAAAAACGCAAAGACAAAGAAAAAGACAGGCATCTGAGGTCCAAAACTGACGACGAAGCCTCTTCTAGGCCAGTCACTGGTTCGCCGGTTCTCAGTGAGGCACTTTTGCAGCCCCTGGCACCTGCTACCTCAGAGCCACAGGCTGCAACCGACAGCCAAGAGGAGACACCGAGGCCTGTGGAAACTCAAGGTATTGGGCCTACGGAAAATATACCCTCAGATGGGTCTGGAGCCGCTGAGCAGGCACCGGCTTCTGAGGGTGTTTTTAGACCTTCACAGCTTACAATTAAAGCTACTACAGCAAAGGCAAAGTCCAAAACACCATTAAAGACAAAGAAACAGGTGCAGCATTCTGCAGAACAGTCATCCATGCCTAAGAAACAGATGCTTAAAATGGCCGAAGACCTTATTACTTTAATCAGCAGCTCCCATCCCCCTCCTGACAAAAGGCCTAGGCAAGACACTGATTATGATTCCTCTGATCAGGTTTCCATTTCTTCTGATTCTTCCTCTGACCAGGGCTATTCTCTCCCTCCCTTTGAAGACTCTGATGCTGAAGAGTCCATTCCTTCAGCCTCACCGCCTGAGGATTACTCTTTTGGGGAAACCCTGCACACCATGAGGGAGCATTTCCATTGGGAGAGCCAGGATTACTCAGAATCCAAGAAAAGGCTCAGAGATTTCCTTCTATTGCCTCAGCACAGGCCCTTGACTATCCCCCCTGTGCTTGATATTGTTGATGATGTTTTTTCTGAATCCAGTCTGTCTCCAGATTCTTTACCTCCTGCACCAGTAAAGCCAGACAGGTACTACAGGGTCCCTGACTCTCATAAATTTCTTTACAAAAACCTTGCTGCGGACCCAGAAACTATTTCTCAGGGTCGAAAAGGGGTTAAAGCTTCCACTGCCAAAAATCCTGTCCCCTCAGATAGGGATTCCAGAGCTCTGGACAGATGGGAGAAAAAAGTTTACACTTCTGCTACTTTAGCTGTAAGAGCTTTAAACTGTCAGTTTCACATGCTTAAATATCAGCAGTATCTCATGTCATTGTTAAAGCAGAAAATGGTTACAAATATAGAAGGTCCTGACTGTAAAGAAATGCAGGATTTATTACATGCAGTTGAACAAGTGGGAAAGCATACTCTGCAATGTGGTTTTGATTCATTGGAGGCTTCTTGTAGAGCCACAGTTACAGGCTCAGTTATTCGAAGACATGCTTGGTTGAAAGAACAAAGTTTACCTGACCATGTTAAAATGAAATTATTGGATGCTCCACTACAGCATGATACTTTGTTTGGTGTTAAGGCAGAAGAGGTTTTAAAGAAAATGGAGGATAAAGCAAAGTCAATGCAAACTGTGAAAGATTTCTTACAGGTTCAGCCACCTAGATTTAGCAGGAACTGGCCTTCAAAAAATTGGTCCTTTCCAGTGTCAGACAGGCCACAAAGAGGCAGATACAGACGCCCAAGAGGCAGATCTCAGTCCCAAGGCTCCTACAGACCTAAACAACGGAGTGCTTCAGCCCCCAAAGGAGGAGAAGACAAATCACAACCTTATAGGAAACAGTCACAATGACTTCCCTCTGCAAACGCCAAGCTCTTACCAATTGACAGCACCCCTAGGGGGAAAGCTAGCACTTTTCTCAGAAAATTGGTACATGATCACCCAAAACCAATGGGTGTTGAATATAGTTTCAAAAGGTATGCCAAACCTGCCACAAAACCAATGGGCAGAGGCACAAAAACAGATTGCAGCTCTTATGGATATGGGAGCTATTCAAAATATTCCACAAGAAGAACAGGGCCAAGGATTTTACTCACAACTTTTCCTAGTACCCAGAAAGGACAAAGCATGGAGACCAATACTGGACCTGTCAATCCTAAATACTTTTCTGGATGTTCCAAAATTCAAAATGTTAACACTACACCAACTCTTGCCCATGCTGGGCAAAGAGGCTTGGCTAGTTACTTTGGATCTCAAGGAGGCATACCTGCACTTCCCAATCAGACAATCGTGCAGACGATACCTCAGATTTATAGCATGCTCAATGCATTACCAATTCTCTGCACTGCCCTTTGGCTTATCTACTGCGCCCAGGGTCTTCACAAAATGCCTGGCACCAGTAATTGCATTTTGCAGACAAAAAGGAATTCAAATATATCCCTACTTGGACGACTGCCTTATTCAAGCAGAGAGCAAGGACATTCTTCTAAAGCACCTGGAGTTTGTAAAAAGATTACTAATTTGCCTAGGGTACACAGTAAATGAAAAGAAATCAAAACTAGTGCCCTCTCAAGAGATAATATTCCTGGGTGCAAGCTTAAATACAACTACCCAGATGGCTTATCTCACGCCAGACAAACAAAGGCAACTGACTCATTACTTTCAAATGATGGCAATAAAGACCTAGCTCCCTGCAAGAAAAATTCTGCAGGCCCTGGGTTTCATGGCATCTTGCATTCTACTAATTCCATATGCCAAACTGCATATGAGGAAACTACAATGGTATCTAAAAAATCTTTGGACTCAGCATTGTCACAGCCTAGAGACAATCATAACCTTGATTCTTTGCCTACAACAGGAGTTTCGATGGTGGTCCCAGGCCTGTCACCACAACAAGGGACAGCCTTTCACCTTACCTACAGCCAGGCAGACAATAACAACGGATGCATCGGATTACGCCTGGGGAGCACATATGGCAGGAAAATGTATTCAGGGCACGTGGCCCAAGGAACAAATGCATCTTCACATCGATCAAAAAGAGATGCTAGCTGTGCAGAATGCCCTCACTAAAGTTCATAAAAAACTAGGCATCCTTTATAGATGCAAATAGTACCTGACCACTGACAGTAAAGCCATCATAGCTAGAACTCACCTGCCCTCCACATTACTGTATTTATCCCCTGTTCTAACCAACCTAAATGCAGGTGACTTAAATAAATGAACCACTTGCTATAATACATAGCAAAATTCACTACCGGCTCGTCCTATCAATCCCATCACTGACTAAGCCCTTAAGCAGTTGGGCTGGCTAGAACTACCTAACTTGTTAAACTTTCACCAACTTACTCTTGCACATCAAATAGTTTACCACCCCAGTAAAACATCAGCTCTATCATGCCTACTTAACCTCTACAGCAACAACCGCCAACTAAGATCCACAAACAAAACAGTTGTAGAAATATCTAAAAGCATATGCATGTCAGGGGACTCCATTTACTCAATTGCAGTTGCTAAAATCTGGAACTTCCTCCCCCCTGAAATCAGAATGCAAAATAACAAATCTAACTTCAAAAATCAACTAAAGTTCTACCTATTCAATTCTTGGATATGCAGATGAAAAAGAGCGAGAATAACTTATTAAATACATACCTAATACTTTCTCATAACTATGTGAAAAAGGAGTTTTCCATAATACAGGTTCTGTAGTTGCATAATACATTACACTCCAATGTGCATTGCTATCTCTTGTTACACACCTCATGTTACCTGTATACTACTGTGTAATATGTATATATGTACCTTGTTATGACTGTGTTAAGGGTCTACATCAGAACATCGAATGATGAAAATATCGAACGGTCTAAAGAGCAAAAATGCCGAACCTTGAACTCATTATTGTGGGGGGCTGTGCTCCCCACTAAATATATATTCCAACTCTGAGATCGCACTACAGTGATGAAAGGGCAAATATTCCGATCTTCACTATACTGCAATCTCAAAAAAGGCACTTTGAGGTCCTGCATTTTCGCTCTTTAGCGCATTCCAGATTTTCATCATTTAATGTTCTGATATAGACCTCTGTGTTAATGTTCTTGAATGTTTTTTGAATTGACTGTTTTGAATATTTTTTTGTACCGTGTTGTACTATGTGGACTTTTCTCCCTGGGCCTCCTCTGAAAACAGGCAACTTTTGCCCAGTCAGAATTTCCTGGTAAATAAATGTAAAATAAATAAATAAATTCTGTTTCTGTGTCTTCCTGCATGCATCTCACTCCTTATTGTTGGCTTACTTTGGAAGGATTGCATTCAGTCTGTGTGCGTTTTGAAGCTGTGTTCTCCAATAAATAGATACTATTAAGTGGTCTTATCAACTGAGAAGAGAGCTTCCAATTTTCTATTAATTATGCCTCTCCTTCAGCATCTCAGTGTCCCCAGTCTTTTGCCCACTTTTGTGTCTTCAGGTGTAAGTATCCAAGGTTTGTTTCTATTTCATCATGAGTGTCTTTCTCACCTCCACCTTGTCAACCTTGGGTATGGAGTACTTTCCTGGATTTATTGTTACCCACCTGCATTGTTTGCACTGAATGCAAACTTGTGTCCATTTTTATCCCACTTTGCCAAGTTTCTTTTCCTCTTGTCCATTCTACCTTGTATACCACCTTTATTGCAGGTTTCTCTGTCACCTGCAGATCATTATTTTCTATCCTGTCCTACAGCAGTTTCCTTATATGTAAAACACCAATGGAAAGTACTGCTGCTAGCACTACCACCCCCCCCCCCCCCACACCCTGTACACCTTGCCTGCTTTCTGTTTCTTAACTGGGGACTCCACTTGCTGTTGTAAGTAGTGCTGTCAGGCAGTCACTTTGTAACCTGTTCTACATGCTGTAACAGACTCCAGTGATAGCTAGGCTGGCATATTAATATATTAATATTTTGTGTTTATGCATGTGTGTCCGTGTGAAACTGAATTAGGTTTCTTTAGACAGACCTTTTTCATAATCACTTTATATCTTTTCACTTTGACTAACCATAAGAGAATTTGGTCCATTTATCTTGCTTAACTTTTTGGTTGTAAAAACATTCTGTCTTGCTCTGTGTACTGGTCTCTAATTCCTCATATCTCATCCTTTGAAGTCACGCTGTCAGTTTTCTATTACTGAAGTTAAACTGCGTAGTTTGCAGTTTTTCACCTCTATTTTCTTACCATATTTTAGCAGTGGAATGTCAGTAGTCCTCTCTGCCTTGGGTACTACCCCATAGTCCCTTGACTGCTTAAAGAAAGTGGTTAGTGGGTCATATTCTGAGGCCTTGCTTCATCTATCATTCTGTGTTGAATCATGATTTAGCTATGAGATTAGATATTTTATTATTATGGGGTGAAGCCCATTATTTCCCCAAAATACATGTTCACCTTCTCTTCAAGATGCTCTTTGAGAACTATTTCTTCTGTGAATGGTCTGGTCCAGCTACGTCAGTTAACATTTGTCTGTATGGGTTAGGTTACTCTCCCTGAATTTCTTACAAACTGAACAGAAATAACTGTTCACTTTTTCTTGTTGTAATCTGCCTACATTACTTTTCCTGTATTAAGACCTAAACTGTCTTGAATATTTCTTCGTCAGTATATAACATGAAAGTACACAAAATATCTTCCTTCTTAAAGTTTGATAACCACGATACTTTGTTGCTTCATTTTTACTTGATACTGGTCTGACGGTTTACTATTAAAATTTCGAACGGCACTCCATCGACTGTACTATAGTCGAACACGGAAGTTCGAAAATGATAATTGCGAACTCAAAAAAAAATCTAGGAATGGGTTTTAACATGGGCCGAGGTAGGGGAGATGTTTGTAATTCAGAATAATACTGAACACCTACCTTGACCCATGTTAAAACCGTTCCTAGATTGATTTTTTGACTTCGACATTTGACGTTTTCGAACTTCCGTTGCCGACTATAGCACAGTCGACGGAGTGCCATTCGAAATTTTAATAGTAAACCTGGTCTGACTTGCCTCCCCACTGCATTGTGTTTTCCAGCTTGCCTCCTTCACCTTCCCTTGCATCTCTTTAGAGACTCTGCCCATTCGTTGCCTGGAGAGGTGAGTGGTAGGGAGCTGGCCAGTATGCTGGGCATAGTAGACTCCTCTCCTAACCACTGGAGCTACTAGTCCCTTTGACATCTGTAGTGAGCTCTACAGTTGACATCTACCAGGGGATGTTTATGTGCCTCCACATGTCATCACCATGTAGTGCAGTGTACGTTCAACAGACCAGCTCTTTCCTGATGCAACTCCTAGTGTTCTATGTTGGTGACACCCCTTACTGATAGTTTTATTTATTTACTTACCGGCTTTGTTTATTTACTTAGTTATTTTACCTGGTAACCATGTAAGTGGAATATTTTCATACATATGTGGGGCCAAAATCTGTCTGCATCTGTCCTTTGAAATATAGTTCCATTTTCTTATGTTTTGCATTATAAGGCCAATTCAACTGACTGTGATAACAGATCCTTATCTGTTTTCATTCACCATCACCTCTTTGGTGTATTTTTCTGTTTGATTGTTTTCCCTGTTTCAGTCAAATATTTCTTTCTTTATGTCTTTAGTTATATCATATAATATTTTTCATCAGCCTCTGTGTCTTTTTCGTCCTTTGTTACTGTTCTGTTTAGCATGTAGTTAAGGATTACTTGTTTTGGTTTTGATAGCATGTAAATATAGTACAACACGTTAATGTCTGAGCAGATATTCAGAGAATATCTCTAACTTTTGCATGTTGCAGTAAACAGCATGTCAGGATGTGGAAATAATTGACCTTCTGGATAATTTATGTTGCCCTGCCACTCTTCTTTATGCATGCATACAATGAAGGGAAGGTGGTACCATCTTGTGGACAGATAGTCTTGTTTTCTTCCCAGTCCATTGCCATAGCAGTAAATACTTTTGGGTCCTCAGTTGTGGAACCATAATCCACCTGCTCCAGTCCAAGGGCATCAAGTTTTGTGTTGAGTAGCCCAGAGCTTTTCTTAGTCCTAATACTTCCCCCAATGTACTGACATCATCATCATTGTTTTTAGGCTGAGCCTGCAATGATGCATAGCTTGGGCATTTGTCCTGCTTTTGACAGTATATGTGGCTGCAGCTGTTCTGTTCTTCTGACCCTCAGCTTAATGTCTGCTGTGACCTCTGCCTGAGCTTGGCTAGAGACATGCCCAGCATGCTTCTTCCCCACAGAATAGGCATGTCTATCTTTTATGCCTACATGGTCAAGCATCTGAGCTGCTAATTGAATTTTGGTCACCTGGGCCACAGTCAGAACTGTATTCCACTAGACCACCTATATAGTCACCTTCTGGATAATAACTAAAATAGTATTACTTAAATTCATCAAGAGGTATGAATAATATAACAGTAAAGCAACAAAGTTCTGCAGCACAAAAGTATTTTAGAGTATTATGTATCACTTGTTAGAATATCATAATCACACATTTTGCAACCACTTAGATGAATAAATTAAAAATATTTATCAATATTAGGTGCATTGTGAGTTTTAAAACAAACTAAATTCCAAACCATTTCTTAATTGTCTGTGGGCCATTTGACATGTGCATACATATTATTGCTTTAGCTGGGAGTGTTCCTCTAAAGAATGTTATGAGTGTTGCTGCTGGTAAGACAATTAATGACTGTCTCCATGAGAGCTTATCTTAATTAAACTAATGAATGTGGTTATCAAAGTTTGTTGGGCATCAAATGTTTATGAAAAAACATGCAGTTAAATGAATAAATGAATATACTTCACATCTTTATGAATTATTAATATTTGTTATGCCCTTAACAGAAGAAATTAAATTTTACATGACTCTTTAGGACTGAAAATCTCTAATATCAAAATTATGGGTGAATGGAATTTATATCAGAAGAATGACCTTGCTAAAAAGCACTTTCTTAACCTTTGTGATGAGAATAAATGTTTTCAGGCTGAAAACTATATGCACCCTTGCATATCTTAACAGCTGAGTACAGGAGAGGGCAAATGAGAGGTGTCTACACAGCTCATGAGGAGATATTTGTGAGTTACATTTGGCTAGAGACTTCTGTTTTTCAGAATGTTAAAAGTAACATATGATAGCTTAGAGGTTAAGGTGCAGGATTACCAACTGGAAGTCTTGGGTCCGATACCTGGTTGGGGCACAAATGAGTAGTAGCAGTTTCTGTGTGAAAGAAAGGCTTGGCAAACTACTTCTCGAATATGCCACAAAAACCCTATGAGGGTCTACTCATAAAGTCACCATGAGTCGTTTTTGACTCAGAGGCAGTTACTTAATATGGACAATCTTCGAGTGAACCTTTTGAGTTCTACCATTCAGATACTTTTAAAACCAGGCACCATTTGCAGTTTTAACTCCAGCCTTATGTTGTCATTTTAAGTAGGAAAGGATACCTGGCTGTATCACAATCCTTGCATTATTCTAATAGTGGAATACAATCACTGCCATCTCTCTTCCTCCGAATCATTATATATATCAGGTTCACAGGTGAATACTAGGCTAACAGCCCTGATAGTCATAGAAGTATAGGTTGTATAAAAAGATTTATAAAGTCTAGATAATCAGAAATGATGAAGTCATTGTTTGTTAGTTACATTAGATCCAAACTTGTGTATGGAATAACAATATGGAAACCTTACAAGAAAATAAGCACGAGTAAACTGGAAAGAGTACAGAGGAAATATACCAAGGGCATCCATGGATGTGAAAATCTAAGTTATTGTGAAAGACTAAAATATCTGAACTTGTGCAGTGTTTCTTACATATATTTAAGAGGAGATCTTATTCAGGTATATAGGGCATTTAGGACAACTACCTCTGGGAATGTTTGAGGTTATCATAAAGTATTAGAGAAACATCAGATAACCTATGTAGAAGATTCTATAGGAATGAGAAGTGCACTAATTGGTTCTCTGACAGAGTAGCTAATGCATGGAGCAGTCTAGCAGGCGACATTAACGCAAGCACTAGTTTTGATATTTTTATGATTGGCTTGGGCACTTATAATGGGAACAACTGTTTTGGTATATTGGCAGGCTAGAAGAGCATTAATGCCCTTGCTTAAAATATCTGTATGCATATGTGTAACAAATTTTCCAATAGACAGACTTTATTATTAATGTTCCTAGCATTAACAACCATTAGAGATGCATCGAATGTTGCTATCAGTGAACTATTACATTTTCGACCTGGCAAAATTCGTACCTTGTGTTTTTGTCAAATATTGTAAAATATCTGCTGCAAAAATTCTCTTCCCTGATCTTGACAAGTGCATACCATCCTGTCTGAACACGTGTGCCCAAAATTAGTCAGGATTCTGTACACATTTCCATTTTTTAAAACAGCACTTTTTCATGCAGGTATTTAACCAAAACAATCTGTTTGTGCATGGTGACATGACTTTCCTTTCTATATGTGATTTGTGAAAAGTACGTCCCAACACGTACAAGCTATGCTATCTAAGAGGGCTTAAAGTCCACTACTAGTCATCAGAGGGTCCATGCAGATGAGATCATTTGTATATATACATGAATAAAAACAAATCCGTACTTCCTTACATGAAGGCATTCTGAGGACTACCTAACATCTTCTGTTTTTGCACTTGGCAAGCATAACTCTATTTGATGTTCATTATCTTCTCTGCAGATGTAAGTATCAGTTCCTCTAATAATTGAATCTCCTCTGGCCAGCTCTGAAGACTCTTCACCTTCTAATTCAGTAATATCTGCTCTATCAGTTGTTACAAAGGAATGATCTTCATCAGCATTAGTCTCATTAATCCCACTGTTTTCATTGTTTATTACATTTGCAAACACACAATTCTCATCCAGATGGCTTTGTAAATCCATAGCTTGAGCCATGTTGTCAGTCTCTGTCTTTCTCCTCTTTACAGTAATGATCTTCAGTCCTTCCATGCTCAGTTTTGATTTTTTCATTTTCACTTGCCCCTTGCCTCTTTTTTCTACATTTTCTTTTGGAAAAATTTAACCTTTTTCTGTAGACTGAAGGTTTTCTGAAAAATGTCATCATTCCCTGTAAATTTGTGTGTTACAAAACAAAGCTGCATCCTTTTTAGTATGCAATCTCTTTGCTTTACAGACAGAAGTTTATTTTTCTTTTTTCTTTATTTGCTGTGAACTTTATTCCTTTATTTCTTTTTATTTCCTTCTATATGATCTAAATCCTCAAATTGCTGAATAATTGTATACACAACAAAATTCTAAAGTTGTCAGTGACATTATCTTGTTTTGTAGGGGTTGAATGATCTTTACAGGCAACAGACACATCTTTCCTAAATGTGTTCCATTTGTTCTTTGCCTAACATTTATCTCATCAGTCTAGTCACGAATATATGTAACAACAGTTCTCCAAGCCATTCTAATTGTACAAGTGCAATCATCATCAGTATGTCTAGATTTACTTCTAACAATGGTAAGCAAATCATCCAACTTTTGACACGACAAACACAGATCACTAATGTTATCAGGTTTTACTTGTAAATATACGTACCATTTATTACAGTGTACAAGATATTTGTGCTTTAGCAAATCATTAATGGCATACTTGTTTAAGGAATCCATATTCAGCTGCAAATGAATAAACATTCTAAAAAAAGAATAATCAAAATCAGTTACCACAGAATTCAAAGAGAACATAAATCAACTTCTGAGTGAAACGTCACACAAACAATATACAATTAAATATTAAATTAAGTACTGTTAAGATGTTGCTCTGACCATAGAAGCTGTGAAAGTCACACAAGAGCTGGAATTCCTTTACATTGCATGTGAATGTGTGCATTTAGTAGCTTCTGTCCATTGTCACTCACAGTCGCACCTCTTTTTAACAGTAAAGAGCAATACAACACAAACTAAGGCAGGATTGTTTAAACAAGTTCCAGATTGGCCTGCCTGTTCTGTGTGAATTTCTAGCTAACTAGGGATGGTTAGAGAACACCTGTCTAAAACCCATCCTTTTTTTAACAACTAACAGTGAAAATTAAAGGTAAAAATGAAATATAAATCAAAGTAAACCTTCTTCTTGTCTATAAGATATCCCTTTAAAAATAAAATATAAATTCAAATAAAAACTCAAGCTACTACACAGTCAGTCATAAATTAATACAGGATTGTTTAGGCAAGCTCTGGATTGCACAAATTATACATTTCATTAGGTATGGTATGCAACATTTTGAACTTTTTCTTTTAACTGTATGAAATTGTTCATGACTTTATGCATCTCTTTCTTCAGAACTTGTATATCTTCATGGAACAAAGCTGTTTGAGCATTCTGCAGATTGTTTTGAAAAAAAAAAAAAAGATTCTGTTTCTGCTTGAAATAACTCTTCCTTCTGTATAGTACGTTGCATCATCATCCTTTTTCCTTTTTGTTGTCTGAGACTGTTATTTTGGTGTTGGAAAATCTGTCTGCCAGCCAAGAAGTATACTGCACCAGAGTTATTGCTGTCCTTTGGGAATCCTAACTGTCAGAGTAATTTACATCAAGATGTTTGGATTATAGACTTGTTGGAATTTATTTACATCCTGGTGTATCAGCCTTTGGCTATAATTGCTTGAAAATGACTAAATATGCATTTAGAGTTTTTTTCTGTCATTAGATGATTGCATAAAAATATTTTTATATTACTTTCTCCATGCAACTGAAATACTGTCCTGCATGTTAAAAGTAATGAATTTTCATTTTTTCATTGACAAATACTGTGGTTGATTGTTTTTCTATTGATGACTATCTTCACATTATTTTTGTGACTTAGCGGTAGCGTTGTCGCCTCACAGCAAGACGTTGTTCCGTTCGATTCTCAGTTAGAGCGTCTTCTATGTGGAGGCATGCATGAATGCGTATATTTGCAGACAAGCCTTTGATGGCTTTGTTATGATCAGATTATTAAGCCATTTTCAGCTTTTGCCATTCCTTCATTTTTGTCATATCAGGAACTCTGTCCCAGGCATGGTGCATTCCCCCACAAAGCTGTGCCCCCCACATAGTGTACTAGAGCAATACCATCTATCTATCTGTCTGTTTAATGCCATTCACACATGACCATATGACCCAAAGGACCCGTTCTGATCCCACTCCAGTGCTTCTTCAGCCAGTGTTGATGGAACTTAGTGCTTCAATGCATTCAAAGTTTGCCTAACAAAGTCCAAGGTCCTTGCTAGGAGTCATCCCTTTTTCAGTCCTGGTGGTAGTAGTAGCAGTGGTAATAGTGTACAAAACATCTAAATGTGCAATAAATGTTTCCTAGGCAACCTGTTGTTCTTCCTCTACATTATACCTGCCCATGTAGTGTATTATGCTGTCTGCACATAGTAGGTTCTGTAGCACTTACAAGGAGCCCTAGAGCTCCAAACCTTTGTACGATATAGCCTCAAAATTAAACAGGCTTCCAGATGAAAGTCCAGTAGTTTTATGATCAAGTTTTATGATCAAGCCACAAACCTTCAGAACTGTTCACTTGTGAGCCACAGGTGGGATTTAGAAAACACAAATAAAAGCTTTTTTTTTTCCAGAGAGGGCTTGAAACAAAGTTGTACCCCCCACATCACCTATTAGCAGCTCCACTATCTTAGGGAAAAGAGGATTCTCTGAGCTAGCACAATCCCAATCCTAGTTAAATCCTAAGAACTGAATATTGGTATGGTGATATGACTTAAAAACGAGTACAAAAACCAAGTAAAAAGTTAATACATTGCATTGAATGTTTAATATATCATATAATAACTTTGTGTATACATACACTAGGGATTCCCAACCGGTAGAAAAGACTATTTTGACATATTGGCCAGTTTTGACATTACAGGAGGACATTAACAAAATTGTACCCACTAAGCCTGGATTCACAAGAAAGAGAGATATTAATCTAAAGGGCCTATTTGAGAATAAAAATAACAGGAAAACACATTCACATTTTTCTAACAAGGTAGGTACCTAGAAATGTGGTGCATGCAACCAGTGTGTACACATATACAATAATAATAGTTTACACATTCCCTCTAGGAACTTTAAGATTAGTACAACAAAATATTTTAACTGCATCAAAGGGGTGGTTTACCTCGGTGTTTGCATGGAGTGTCACAGTTTTATGTTGGCAAGACCGGCGGCCACTAAGAAAAAGGATTTATGAGCATCTATACGAAATTAGTAAGAAGAAAGATACTAATGCTTTTTTTAAACATTCAATGCAATGTATTAACATGCATCTAAAATTCCTTGTCCTAGACCAGGTCACCCAGGATCCCAGAGGAGGGACTGGGAGACTCGCTCTAAGCATAAAGAACTTTTGTGTCAATTGAAATTAAATGCAACAAGACCCCAGGTCTAAATGATAGCATCAGTATAGCAAGTGCACTAAAGCTTAGCAGGGAGAAATTATGAGTAAACAAAAAACTGTTTTGAAAATGCCAGGTAATCAACAGGCAGTTAGTTAATGATGAATTTTTATTTTATGTTATTAACTTTCAACCAGAAGTACATGTTTTTACTATAAGGATTTATATTTAGAACATTTTAAGTGCATATTTGTATATATTTTTTAAATATTTGTTCTTAGTATTTGCACTTTTAAAAAAATCTTATTTAACACACTGCATGAATTATTAGTGGTTTGCATTAACTACTTATATGTATTTATTTTTACAAGATTTTTTGACACACAAGGTATCTAGATAGTTTTTAAAACAACGTGTTATTGAAGTATTATTGACTTGCAGGGAGTACAAATATTTTAACACCTTAAAAATACTTCAAAGACACCTTAAAAAATGTTTAAACTTTTAACTAATTATCATAATTAACACCAGGAGTGGTCAATTAAGTGATCACCTGATGTATGTATAATGATATAAAATGGTTTTACTTTTCACTGAGCAGTATCTTGATAAAGCCTGGTAGGAATCAGGCGAAAGCGCTTGATTAATTCTTCTGTTTTTATTCATTAAAGTTATTTAACTTCAGTTTATTTCTGGTTGTATCACATTTGTGATTCCTGGACTGAGTGTTTTTTACATGGTGATATGACTGCCAGTCAGTAGCGTAGCAACTTAAGTTTGGTACCCAGTTAAACAAACACAGAAGGGGGGCCTGAAGTTCCACATCATGAGTTCCCACCACTCTTTTTCACAGATAGCTACATATGGAGATCTCTCACTATAACCTGTACCTGTGCAATAAAAACCCCATTGGCACTCAAATTCAGAAAGTATTAATGCACTTATTACAAAATGTGAAATAACTAATGAGATATTTTCTAAAACTGCAAATGTCTTAGCATCAAGAATTCAACTGAATAACTGAGCTTCCTCTTTAATCAAAAAATGACAAAGAATGTCAAAAAATCACAGGGAATAAACAATTATATTCTCTGCTGAAAGCTGTCATCACTGTGCTAATACTCAGTACTGATATCATGAAGCTTGTACTATGTCCACCATAGCCTAGAAAGTTTGCTGTGCTTAAGTTTCCAAGTGGACTTGTGGTAGCATAAGAACTCTCACCACAAATGATAAGACAGTAAAGCAAGCAGGCAAGTGTGGAAGTTTATTTATGCACATCTGATTTTAAGGCTAGAGAAGGTAAGATGTAAGTAATGGTGCACACACGTGTTTTACTAGAAATTGTATGTGTGTGTGCTTGTTTACATATTTGTGATTTTGAGGACAGAAGCAATGAGCTATTTATATAAATATCAGTTCAAACACATTTGTTCCAAGAAAGAGAATGTGTATGTGTATTTATATCTAGTTGTGATTTTATGGATAGTGTTAAATTTAACAGCTCATACATGTGTGTTTCTGCACACAGTACTCTCAGCTGTAAATTTTATTCAAGTATCACTAACAGCAGTAGCAATTACTTCTGTCCAAGTCATATTTTTAAGTTATGATCAACCTGTTGTACAAGAACTGAAAGGTGTGAAATAAATTGCATTTAAGCAGACAATTCCACCTGCTTTGTGACAGGTGCAGTACTTCCGCTGTGAACTGCTCGGTTTAGACAAAGTCAGTGCAGATCTTCAGCATTTCATTTCAGAAATGCTGCCTCATTTCCCTTCAGTTAGCAACGTTCCATTGATGAAGACAAACATTAATCTGCCTTTATTTACTACTTGTATTATTAGTGGTCTTGCTTTTTGGGGGTTACTGTATTGCTTCCGGTACATTTACTACTTGTTAAGGACTCCCTTACCAACTGTGATATAGAGTGAAGTTTCAGTAACAGTAGCTTGCAAGAACAGTTACTTTCTAGTCGGTTTTCCATTATACTTTTGATGTATTTAGCCTGCAGAATTATTCTGATGTAACAAATATTGAAATTATTACCAGTGTAGATCTGTTGGGTTTATATATAGGTAGCACACTTTTTCATGACCATTAGTTAGACTTTTAAACTGAATTTGAAGTAGCAGTATTTTAGAGAATAAGTTTGCAGGAAAGCAGATGTGGAGAACTGAAGTCAGTGTAAATTTGTTAACCATATAACGTCAATATGTAGGGCACTTTGCTGTTCTTCATAAATATGCCCCCCTGTACTCCGCATGTCAATTATGTATACCATTGCACTACAGATGGGAAAACGGTAAATTTCCTGATCCTCACTGGATCGCAATCTCGATTCAAAAGCTTTGGGCTTTCAAAAAATCAATCATATGGTCTCGACCATGTGAACTTCAAGTTTGTGAAAACTCGATCATCTGATAGGGACTCGTATAAGGTAAGCCTCCCTGCACCCCCTGCAAATTATATATACCAATTCTGAGATCGCACTACAGTAGGGGCATGGGTACATTTTCTGATCTCCACTGTACTCCGATCTCAATACAAATGCTTAGAGTTTTTGGAAGGTCTTATATATGGTCTTGACCATATAGAGTTCGAGTTTCCAAATGCTCAATAATCAATAATCTGACATAAACCTGTATATATTCATATATCTTGTATATATATATATATATATATATTTAGATTTATGTAACTAAATATACTAATTTACTAATTCACTGTGTTGACTAAGATTACATTGATGAACTGCCATTGAAGGAATGTTTAGTTATTAAAAAAAAAATTGCTTTAAAAGGGGCAATCCCTATGAGCTTCTCACATCTCATCCAACTTAAAAGTACCAGCTCTAAGATTGCAGAGTAGTGAAGGAAAGAAGAAACGTCCTTAATCCTGCTGTTTGCTGATCTCACACAGAACTGCACCCACTACTGGGATGAAATGGGAATAGACAGATCAAGCCAATGTTTCCCATTTTGGCAAAAGCATCACTTTGATGAAACAGTTCTACCCACACACACACACACACACACACACTCACATTGGCTGAGTGCTTAGCATTCCTGCATCACCCAAGTGGGGAACTGATGCTCCAAACTGCCACTGGAAGAGTGTGCTGTGTATTTGTGAGTCTGTATACATTTTGTAATGCACTGGCATCTCATACAGAATTAGATTCTTCTTTATACAAGTTGCTTGCTGAGATTGTAGGCTGTTTCTCCCCACAACCTGGACATGAATAAAGTGGTTGTTGTAAAATAGATTGATGGAATTAATGCCATAACTGATGGTGTGAAATTGCCTAGTAAACAAAACTTCTGCTGAATGTACTCTGCAGGTAAAGGCTGACCTTTGTAAATTTCAATACTTTGTTACTTTAAAGCATACTTTTTGTACTTCATTTAATACTGTCATTCTGCAGAATTAACTAAAGTTTAGAACATAATCTGTAAATTATTTTTAGAGGTGAAATTTCCTTTTTAAGTACTTGTCACTGGTAAAACTATATAAGCTGAATAGTTTTTTGCGGTACTCAATGTTTTGTAATGTTCTGTAATGTGCAATACTGACAGCTAGTCAGAACATCAGTAATGGAATGGCAGGCCACATGTCCTGTGGAAAACAGATGGATAAGATTTAAACAGAGCTTTGACCATACCCCTCAACTGTACAAAGTTTTGTGGAATGTCCAAATTTTTACCTCAATTTTTGGTCAGTTTTTTATAAAATTGTGTTTTTTCTGCAAATTAGGGTTAAGTCATTAAAGATTGAAGATAGAAAATAATGACAGACATTTGCATTTCAGACAGGATCATTCAGAAAATTAACACTAATACAAAACCAGTTATTCTGTCAACTAAGTTTGTAAGAATGGTATTTAAAAATTGTCACTGTTTTTGGTTCTTTGTCCCACTATTTATGCTTTGTCCAGATTTCTTGCTCTAAGAGGTTGAGAGGTCTGACTTTCGAGTTACCAAAACACCATGCAGAGGGCCTTCTGTCATCTTCTAGAATTTTTTGCTTATGCTATACCCGTTCATTTCTCCTCTAGTTACCTAACTGGCCTCATGAATACCTTGGTCATGATAGATGTTACACATCCGCAATAATGTAAATGAGACCTAAGAGTTAATGAGAGTCATGCTGTTTGTCTCACACCTGGAGTAGTCACATGGCTGCAGAATGGTGCCACTGATTAGAGTAGTATTTTTGAATGTTTTGCCTGTTTTCCTCCTCCTGTGTGCTTTTCATTGTAATAGATGCATCACTCTATGCATTAATGTTGGAAAATGTTCTCTAGTAAGCATTCTACTGTTCATAGAAAGGCACAACTGTTATATTCTAGTGTGCATTTCATTCTCAGAAAAAAAAATGATTTGGTTTTGCATAAATAAAACTTCCAGTGTGCATTTCTGAAGTTCATCTGTTCTTACTGCGCACAAATCTGCACATGGATACACAAAAACATTGCTAAGATCTAAGTGTGTTTATATAAAATTACACACACATACACATACCTGGTAGTGGGCCAAGGCAGGCTTTGTTTGTAGTTTTACTTATTCCATCAGTCTGTTTTCTTTCTCTTCAGTGAAACCCTTTTAAAGGACTAAATTGGCAGCATTCCCAAGCCCATTGTCTTTTCCAAAGTATAAATGAACTAGTGGCAGATGCTGAACAGTGCTTTATTAGAAATACGTCAGGGTTTGAAAATCAGCTTTTGAGGGTTTGGGGAACTTTCAAAAAAAAAGTACTGCTGGAACCATTTCAAAGCAGGCAGAATGAGGCCCTTGTCCTGAGGCCAATAGTGCACACAAGGATAAAATTATGTCATATCTCTGCCCCAAAGAGGGAAGGAAAATCATTCAAAGTAGTTAGATGAACAAAACAGAACTTATGTATTTTTTCAGTCTAAAGCCTACTCAGCTCTTCCTTTTTAACAATATCTTCTTGTTCCTACAGCCTGTTGTTTCCTCTTAGTTACTTATCTAGACAGCCTGCTAATGAAGCCTGAGAATAAGGGCTGTCATGCTATTTTGCTTTTCTTTCCTAAGGGCTTTGAACTGTCCTGCCTTCTTGGTGGCCATTGTGCAGTGTCACCCCAAGCTCTGGCAAACATCCGGACAGCTGGTGTGGCTCTGTAAAGGCAGTAGACTCTGACTTCTTGTGCAGGACACTGTAGTGGTGTTGGCTGTTGGTCAGTGCTTATATTGAACAAGAATTATGTAGAACACAGTTCCTTATTCATAGGTTCATAGGTAGGTACTAGGCTATTGGCCCTAGGGCCATACAAGCCTAGCAAAAAATGTATCCTGGCTTTCGTCACCCAAGAAAATTATTTTCCTGTGCCCCCATCGAACAGATCCCTCTTCCATTGTGCTTTGACACCTATTGATAACTGTTGGAGAAGTCGACCGTCTGAGTGTAACAGTCCCACTTCTTTTAGGTACAAAAGTCAAAACTGCACTGTCTGATCTTGCTTAGTATTAGCCCTACTCACGGATGCTGTTTCTTTGATGGGCTGATGTAAAGTGCCTTTTTTTAGTTTTTCTCATTCTGCATGAGAAGTTTTAGAATTCCATTTATTTTGAATTGCACATTAATTATGTTTTCACAGGGCTAACAAGGTGACATTTGAAATAATTGCAATGATCAAATAGTTCATTAATATTTACAATGTTGTTTTAATTTTATATTTCATATACTGTGGTACATAGTTCACTAAAAGTAGTGTGAGATTTATGTGTATGTTTGTGTGTGTGCTTTTATGAATGTATGCTTATGTGTGTGTTTACCACAGATGCAGGTTTTTTTCTACATGGAACAGTTGTACAGGTATATAACCAAATTATTACTCACAAATATATTTTCTTATTTCACTTTGATAAATGTAACATAAAGCAGAGTTTCCATATATTTTGCACAGTTAACACCTGCGGCAATTTCAGCTAAGTGAAACAAATCCCCTAAAAATGTGCTTTGTGCAGGATTCCCCCTGCACTCCTGTGGAGGAAGCTTCGACCTAGCACTCAGTTACTTGCACACAACCATGGAGTAAAGAGAAAATTACTCTCAGAAGGAACTGGTAGGACTACTACAAATAAAACTGCACTGGCAGAAATTTCCAATGGAGTACAGTAATATGGGAGTTCAATATGGAGAAGCTAAACACAACAGATATGAACTTCACCTGCGTTACACTTGAAGGGGACAGATTCATAAATGTTCCATGCTGTTGTGCAGGGCCATGTGTACCATAGAATGGCACACAAAGTCCTGTTTGATTTGCAAATCATTACCTCTGTGGAGTGGAATCTTGCAATACCCCCCCCCCCGAGTGATACTGCTCCATGGCACCTCATCCACTTATCCCCCTATAGTGACCCAACCCCCACCCCTGTCAAATAATGAGCCATACACAAAACTCACAGCAGCTTTGTATGCACTAATACCATTAGTATAAGTTGTGGGACTCGGGCAGTGTAGAGGCATCTGACAAAAACTGGTGTAGCTGAAATTGTCCCCTTTATTTGTCAGTATGCTGCAGACAGTAAACAGGACTGTGCAGTGACACTGTGAACCCCCCCCCCCATCTCTGTTACAAGACACAAAGTTCCCTTTCAGCAACGGAGTTCATTAATTTGCTGTCAAATGTGCTAGTTTGTGCTACCTTGTCCTACTTATCATACTGACAAGTTCCAGGTAATTGTAGTGTGCACAACGTGAAAAACCCTCTTTACCATAATGTTAAAATGATGCCACCACTGTTTGCATATAGAATGACTGTCATTCATTCATTCCAGTGGCATTCAGCAGTACTATGTAAAGCAGTCTACTACTGTGTAGAACATCTTACAAAGTAGCTATTGTAGCTACTTGGTGAGAAAGGCTGTGCAGTAAACATGTGCCTTACAGAGAGAGGTGCACTGTCAGGATAAATAGAGCTAGCTCTAGTCCCAAGCACAGCAGTGGCCATTATGCATTCGTATGCCAGGTGCTGCTGTGCACCATTGACAAAATAGGGGTGCTGCCTCTTTGCCCCAGTAAGTACTGCATTTCTATTTTATTTGAATCATGGTACCAAAGGTAGTGACACAAGGCATTTACACTTCTACACACTGTCTTTGTGAATAGCATGGAAAGAGTGGGGTGATTCTTAAGTAAATTATTTGAAAATTGTAGCATTCCTTTCTCATTTTCCCTTGGACCCTGTGCTTTGTGATGTCCTGTGCCTGAATTCTGTCAGGCAGATTATGGAAGACAGTTGTAAAAGTAGGATAATTTATGTTCTTTGGTGCAAGCAATATCAAGGGTAATTTATTTTCTGGGTTGCAGACTATGTCAGATGGAAACGATCTTTTTAAACAGTAACCTCAGCTTCACCCCAAAAGTTTGCCAGTTCTCTGCGCCTCTGTTTAACTCCTGAGGTGATGGGCATGTTTTTCTGTTATTTTTCACAACAGTCAGTGAAACTGTTATTCGGGCAAATCTGTTAACCTCAAAACTTTGTATATGCATGTGATACCCTTTCACCTTGCAGCCCAGGGTTTCTGTTCTTTGATTCTTTACCTGTCCTGTATCCTTCACTCCTCATACACAAAACACACACACACACACACACACACACACACACACACACACACACACACACACACACACACACACACACACTGTTTTGACAGCTAAGTTCATCATGCTTATTTATTGTGACCCTAGTGTGTATCTGTAGCCTTTAATGCCAACTAAAGAGTCATTCATTAGTTTGAGATCTGTCGCACCCCTACATTTTGATCTGCTCCAGCTGTTGTAATCTTGTATATTGCACTGTTCAGTATCTAATTTGTTAATTGATGAAATTTTTGTAGAAATAAGTTTTGTTTTCTCGTGGTTTGCATTTCCAAGATGTTCATTAATAAAATAGTGTACGTCTGTAATGGTTGTAATGGAAGTGATTTGTGGGTGCCTAACTTAGCAGGTCTAATTTAATTAAACAAAAGCGGAATCCGTCGAATATGAATCCGTTGACACGTAAACAGCAAAACGCAGAAACATCAAACGCACTAAATAGCGAAATTGGAAATGCCGAATTGTCATAGTTGGCCGTCTGCGGTATAGCTCTGTAAGGTAAGTGTGCGATAGTTACAGACCTTAGGGTTAAGGAGGGGTTAAGGGTAGTGCATAGGTAGTTGTGTATGTGGGGTTTAGTGTAGGGTTACAAGTGGGGTTTTGGTGCTTTAATTTAGGGTTAGTAGTAGGGTTTTGGTTAGTGTATGTCTGTGTTTTTTGTTGTGTTTGCGTAGGTAGTATGTTATGGGTGGTGGGGATGGCCGACTATTGCAGTTGCGATGTTTAAATTTCACAGTTTTACGTGTTCGACGTTATCGCGTTTTGCTGTTTATGTGTCGACGGATTCGTATTTGACAGATTCCACTTTCATTTAAAGTAGACCCAACTTAGCTGCTAGGCTTGGTTTTCTCCACATTCATTTGAGAAGCACAAGGGGTTTTAGGGTTCGTATGTGAACATTTTTACAAACTGGAATGTCAGATTAAAAGTTATGAAGAACTGAATCAATGGTACAGATCAGTAATGGCAGTTAAAAAAGAAGTGGCCATGAAAACGAATGTGTTATATTCTGCATGGCTAGTGAGGGAATATGGCAGATGAATTCTTGGATGGAATTTAGGCATCTGTGCTAGATGTAGGAACAGTATGGCAGAAGGAATGTTCCTTTGGGAAGTGCTTCTTCTGAAAAAAGTCATGAATCCTGTATGTAATGATTAATGAAAACATAATTTTGAATCCTATGAGTTTTCTGTTAATGACAATGAGTTCATTTCTGCTAAACTATTTAGAATCTCATTAGTCCTAATCCTGATGTTTTTATATATATAGCCATTCTATATGCCTGCAGAAAACCAGTTCATTGTAACCCGTATTGTTTAAAAACCAGCCACAGTTATATGAGGGACACAAAATTAAAG
Source organism: Protopterus annectens (assembly GCF_019279795.1). Taxonomy (NCBI): domain Eukaryota; kingdom Metazoa; phylum Chordata; order Ceratodontiformes; family Protopteridae; genus Protopterus; species Protopterus annectens. The sequence goes on along the minus strand of NC_056741.1, from coordinate 1,983,779,361 downwards.
CTGTTAACCCTTCAAGTAATATTTCCATATTTAATTTTAATTTAGATTTTGGCTGGGTTTCAGCTTGTCAACCAGCATTCCTGTCTACCTTTTCTGCTGCACAGCTGCAGTCCTCTCCCAGTTATAACTGGTGCAAACAGATATTCCCAGTGTTGCTGTCCCTGTTCTAACTGGAAGATACTGTCATTCCCAGTGCTGCTCTCCCTGTTATAACTGAGAGAGACATGCATTACAATTACTGCTGTCAATGTTATGACTGGTAGGCACCATCATTCCCAGTGCTGCTGTCTCTGTTATAACTGAGAGTGACATCCATTACAATTACTGCTGTCAATGTTATGATTGGGAGACACCATCATTCCTAGTGCTGCTGTCCCGGTTATAACTGAGAGAGACTTGCATTACAAATGCTGCTGTCAATTTTATGATTGGGAGACACCGTCATTCCCAGTGCTGCTGTCCCTGTTATAACTGAGAGAGACTTGCATTACAATTACTGCTGTCAGTGTTATGACTGGGAGACACCATCATTCCCAGTGCTGCTGTCCTTGTTATAACTGGGAGAGACATGCATTACAATTATTGTTTTCAATGTTATGACTGAGAGGCACCATCATTCCCAGTGCTGCTGTCCCTGTTATAACTGGGAGAGACATGCATTACAATTACTGCTGTCAATGTTATGATTGGGAGACACCATCATTCCCAGTGCTGCTGTCCCTGTTATAACTGGGAGAGACATGCATTACAATTACTGTTGTCAGTGTTATGATTGGGAGACACCATCATTCCCAGTGCTGCTGTCCCTGTTATAACTGGGAAAGACATGCATTACAATTACTGCTGTCAGTGTTATGACTGGGAGGCACCATCGTTCCCAGTGCTGCTGTCCCTCATAACTGAGAGAGACATGCATTACAATTACTGCTGTCAATGTTATGACTGGGAGGCACCATCATTCCCAGTGCTGCTGTCCCTTTTATAACTGAAAGAGGCATGCATTACAATTACTGTTGTCAATGTTATGACTGGTAGGCACCATCATTCCCAGTGCTGCTGTCCCTGTTATAACTGATAGAGACTTGCATTACAATTACTGCTGTCAGTGTTATGACTGGGAGGCACCATCATTCCCAGTGCTGCTGTCCCTGTTATAACTGGGAGAGACATGCATTACAATTACTGCTGTCAGTGTTATGACTGGGAGGCACCATCATTGCCAGTGCTGCTGTCCCTGTTATAACTGAGAGAGACATGCATTACAGTAACTGCTGTCAATGATTGGGAGACACCATCATTCCCAGTGCTGCTGTCCCTGTTATAACTAAGAGAGACATGCATTACAGTTACTGCTGTCAATGTTATGATTGGGAAACACCATAATTCCCAGTGCTGCTGTCCCTGTTATAACTGGGAGAGACATGCATTACAGTTACTGCTGTCAATGTTATGATTGGGAAACACCATCATTCCCAGTGCTTCTGTCTCTGTTATAACTGAGAGAGACATGCATTACAATTACTGCTGTCAGTGTTATGTCTGGGAGGCACCATCATTCCCAGTTCTGCTGTCCCTGTTATAACTGAGAGAGACTTGCATTACAATTACTGCTGTCAATGTTATGATTGGGAGACACCATCATTCCCAGTGCTGCTGTCCCTGTTATAACTGGGAGAGACGTGCATTGCACTTACTGCTGTCAGTGTTATGTCTGGGAGGCACCATCATTCCCAGTGCTGCTGTCCCTGTTATAACTGGGAGAGACATGCATTATAATTACTGTTGTCAGTGTTATGACTGGGAGGCACCATCATTCCCAGTGCTTCTGTCTCTGTTATAACTGAGAGAGACATGCATTACAATTACTGCTGTCAATGTTATGATTGGGAGACACCATCATTCCCAGTGTTGCTCTCCCTGTTATAACTGAGAGTGACCATTGTTCTTAGTGCTGCTGTCCCTGTTATTTCTGGGAGAGACCATTATTCACAGTGTTGCTTTATTCCTGGTAAAATCTGAGAGACTGGCACTCCCTGTGTTGCTCAGTGCAGAGAGAGAGAGAGAGAGAAGTCTGACTATGCTGACGCAAAGAGGAAGGGATGGTAACCTGATGGTGAACATTTGGGTGCTGTTCTCTCAAAATACTGTGTTACACACTCCATTTTTCTCTTGCAGGTCTGTAAGTGCTGACATGCACTGGCACTGAGCCAAAGCGGTAGAAGTATAGCTTACACTAATATCGGCAGAGCTTTTTGTTGTATTTCAATTCCTATAGGGATCAGCCACAACCAGTGCTCGAACCATCCTTCAGCCATTTCTAGGGACAGCCTGGCAAAACCAGATTCCGTCTACCACTACTGCCCCAAGAAGAAGAAGGCAACTGCTTTTTCCTGAATGACCGTTAATGTTCTGTGGACTGTAACTGCAGCTGTCTGAATAGCAGAACTGTAAGTGCTAATGTGGAGGCCTAAGTCCGAGGTTGCAATTTTTGAAGCATTAGTCCTACTCACAGGTCAGCAATGTCAGGGTTTCTATACGCAACAGGGGTGCAGGAGGTGTAGAACCAACATTAATTTGCAGGGTGGCAAATTTCCCCCGGTATAAATTGGTTTAAAGGTATAATAGTTTCAGAATTTGCTGCGGGGTTTTGTTTGAATAGCTGTTGACTCCTAAAGCAAACTAACACTCTATTTGAGAGATACAAATACACTGTGGAATTGGAGTCAATTCTCTCACGTAAAAACAAACTAGATATCAAACAGGTTATCAGTACACATGCTTCACCTCTCACGCAAACCTCACCTCTTACGCAAAATAATGTCATGACACACAGACCCATATAAGCAAAGATACTCAGCTAGAGCGTCTTCTGTGTGGAGACATACATGAATGGGTGTACCTTCGTTAAAGGTTGTGTGTCAGGGCCGGCAGCTCAGCATGTAAAAATCTACTGCCAATCATTAGCGGACTGGAGTTCCGCTGTGGCGACCCGTAACCGGGAAAAGCCGAACGACACAACAACAACTGACTTAAAGCTTACCAAAAGAACAAAGACCTTCCAAACGTGCACCACCCTCACTGACCACTAAGCAAAAAGAAACTACTACACATATCAACATACACACCCGTGTCTCAACAGATTAGACCCTAATGCAAAACACATCAAATGTCTTGGTCATAGGCAACTCCATAGTGAGATATACAGATGTCCCCCTCACCAGACTGGACAAGGAGAAGGTCACAATCAGCTGCCTGTCAGGTACCAGGATCCAATAAATCATGCATGCAGTCAAGTCACTCAGTAACAAGTATTGCTATGACTCTGTCATAGTCCATGTTGGAGTGAATGACTTGAGATGTACCTCTCTGGACTATATGAAGAGAGAGACATGATGGAACTTTCTGATTATCTGTCCCAGACAGGTATGTCCGTAGCTCTAAGTAGTATCCTTCCCTCACTCAGGCTGATGCCACAATGTAAACAGGAATAAATTATTGACTTAATTGGCTTAGCTTCTGGTGTCAGTCCATGGGGATCCAGTATCTGGGAGGATATGGTAGACAGACCTTGCTGCTTTGCTAGAAATGGTTTGCACCTGTCCCTCCTAGACTTTTGGATACTGGCAAAGGACCTTGCTATCCACATAGTGCCTTTTTTAGGCAATGTCAAAACAACAAATTTTTCAATGTAACAAAATCTAATCGAGACAAACTCAAGGTCATGCTGCTTAATGCTAGGAGTTTAAACATGAAACTGCACTCCATGGAAGCACTCCTCACCTTGGAGGATGCTGACATCTGTGCAGTTACTGAGACATAGTTCAAGGCCACTGTGAGCACTCTGGCCGTGCAACTCTACAGTGCCTTCTACATGTTCAGACCTCAAAATGAGCATGAAGGAACCAAAGGTGGAGGTGTATCCATCTTCATTAAAGCCAAACAAAATATGCTTTGAGACTGGTCAAACAGCATGACTCTCTCGAACTACTTCATGTCCAGTTAACTATTGGGAAAGTACCATGCCACATTAATTCAAGCTATAGATCCCCCACCATGAGCCAAGATAAGCACCACCTACCTCAATTTTCTGGAATTCCTTACCATGCAGCCCAACACCTTAGTTATGGAAGATTTCAACTATCCTATCATAGACTGGGATACATACACAAGCAAATACATGCTCGCCCAGACATTCCTGGACTTTCGTAACACAAATGCTCTTGAACAGATAGTCTGCACCCCCACCAGAGACTGTAATATTCTGGACATAATACTCACCAACATGGGGGGCAGGGTCACTGTATTTCCCCATGTGTGATGTCCCCTTGGTTAGTTCAGACCATGACTCAGTCTCATTGGAAGTTACTACAGGAACTGACACCCTCACAGGAACAAAAATTATAAAAAACTTTACCAAAACTAACTACAGCCTACTAAGCAATGGTATAAAAAGCTTCATATCACCAGCAATTGCAGACATCAATTATCACTATGCAGAAGTGTACGCAAATGCCTGTACAAACACTTAAGTGACTAAATAAACTCTACTGTACCTGACTGGATTAAAACCAGGTCTTCCTGTAAAAACAATCAACCGTGGTGGACTTCAAACAGATTATATAACAAGAGGAAGAAACTATTGTCCAAAGACAAGTGGTTTATCATTCTATAGAGGAATTGTTCCCTCCTGAGCCTAAACAAGAATATCAGAAATCTTGTAAAGTCTTCTAAAGCAAATTATGAAACTAAAATCTTATCCCCAGCCAAGGATAATCATAAGGCATTCTTTAACTATGTCTGAAGTCTAAACCGGAATGCCTAGCTATGTGCTGAACTGGTTGTAGATGGGATCACTCATACTACACCGGAAGATATCGACAACCTGCTAGCTGACAGATTCAGTACAGATTTCACCCCCCTATCCCCACCTACCCTATCCTAAAGCATACCTGACACCAGCCTTCTGCCTAGTATCTCTAGAGATCAGGTCATCTCTGTACTCACCAAGGGCAAAAACAGCCTCAATGGGACCAGGTAATATTCCAGGTTGTTTACAGTCTAAAACAAGACATAGTGGACCCACTTGTTGTTCTTTCTGTAAGTCTAACCAGTATAATTTGCAAGGCCATGGAAAGAATTATCATGGACCTTATCAACAAGGACATAGGTGACCTCCAAACGCTGGACCTAACCCAGTTTGGCTTCATTAAGGGTAGATCATGCTTATTAAACCTGGTAGACTTCTTTGAGAATGTCACCAAAGCCATGGACACAGCCTGTCTCGACCTTGCCAAGGCATTCAACGTAATTCTCCATTCTGATATTGAGAAACACTCCCAGATAAGGATTAACCCTTACAGTACTAGAAAGGTCAAACTGCTGAAAAATGCAGACCAAAATGATTCCTCAAATCTGCTGGCTCCGAGACACAGAAGTCCACAAAGTCAATTTGTTTCACCAAAAAGTTTAATTACACTCAACAAAACAATAAAAGTAAGCGCTTTCAACTTATTTCAACTAATAAGTCTTCCTCAGACAACCCCTTTACCTCACATCCTGCTTTAAATACATAAAACTAATAGTGACATGTTAGAATCCATTAAAGGTAAATCAATAAACATTATGCAACTAAAGTTTAAAAGTGATAGTGTGATAATATAAAATGATGAATATAAAAAATGCAAAGAATCACTTCATCATTAAAAGTGGAAAATTCATAAATTCTCTATAGTAATTTACACTAATAAGATTTTCTAAAAAAATTCTACTTGAAACTCTAGATCATTTAAATACTGAATTGGTAAAATATTAAACTAAAAATATTTAAAAATACAAACATCTGTATACATAATGCATATAAGAAGATGTGATAGTGTGTATACTGTGTGGGTAAAAATGTAAATATGCAGCAAGACCTAATAATCAGTGACCACAAGGACCTAATTAAATACTAGAAATTCTTAAAATTAAACAACAGCAATGTACTCACTGTATAATAATTAACCTTTTAAATAGCATACGTTATTACATTACTAAACAATTCATGTGTGAAATAAATAAATATTCATGTTAACTTTCATTAAATGTAATGAACCAAATATCTAAAACTCTATCTTTGTATACCTTTAAGTTTCAACACACAGGCCAAAGAACACATGTCATTCAGTCCTGGTGGATGATAGGCATTCAATCTTAATTGCCATGAGAGTTCCTGGAATTCTAACAGTGTGGGAAAAGGTCTAGCCTTATATTAAAGTCTATATGATCAATAATACAGAAACTAAAATTATGTTCAGAAAAGTCATGAACATGTTTTGCAAGGGCATTCTCAAGTTTAGGTATTTTTGTACTGTACAAATGTTTGTAAACTCTGTCCCTGAGCTTACAATCTCCCAGTGTAGAAACAAGGACAGAGTCTACAGGAAACCAAATACACCAGGCCCTTAGAAAGGCAATTATACCTATTAGTGGCTGCATCTTTTCTATCCCGTATAGTAAATGACTTACCTATGTCCATGTGTCTACAATAAGGGCAATTTTCACATTTGTACATCCCAGTAATTCTAGAATGAGAACATTAGTCTCTCCAATAGATTTTTTAAATTCAAACCTCTTTTGTAAGTAAACCTAGGGGTTGGCTCCAATATACTAGCCAAATCGGCATCAGTTAACAGTAAGTCCCAATTTTTTAATAATTATTTGTCTAATACTGCTAACATCAATACTTTAAGAAGTAATGAAAGTAAGTCTAAAAGAATCAGTAGTCCTTGACTGCTCAAAATTAGGAGTGGAGGAATCAGCACCCAAAATGGGTTGAAAATGACTGTTAGCCCTTTTCAGTTGGACTTCTGATACCAAATCCTGGATCAACTGTGTAGGATAACCTCGTTTAACAAACATATCATGCAATAATTCACATTCAACTCTAAAATCCAATTTGTCGGTCACTATTCGTGCTGCTCTCACCAGTTGACCTTTCACTATAGATCTCTTCTGCTGAAATGGGTGACAACTGGTGAAATGAAAAAATGCATTGGAATACATTTGTTTCCTATGTACTCTTCCTTTAAACGAATATTAAATCCTATCTTTAAACAATTCAATATCCAAGTAAATTATTCTCTCTATTTCTACATTAGTATTCTTCAAGAATGAGCACAAGTCCCTACAAATATGCTCAAACATACCCACATATTTATTTAATGTTATATCGACATATTTTGCTTGTGAGTATGTTATAGATTTCCTCCCGTTCACTATCGGACATAATGGGGGATCATCCAGGGCTTTGTGAATTTTCGGAATCCCAAAAATCACTGGGGTGATGCGGGCCAAGTTGCTCAAATAATTGTAAAGATCTAAGGGAATTCTAGATTCGATAAAAAGATTGTTCAAAAAATTTTCAATTTTTTGCTGGGCCCTATTCATTTCATTCAAAGAAGAAATAATATAATGGTCGGAACCAAGAAATTTAGTCATATGTCTAGTATAATCCTCTTTGTCGAAAAAGACAAGCCCCCCACTTTTGTCAGGCTTAATTACTCTAACGTTCTGAAAGTTCAAGGAACTCAAGCTCTCCTTTTCCTCCTTAGAAAAATTACTAAGGGTACTTAATTTTCTACTCCTACGTTCCAGTTTGTCATGCAAATCAAGTTCACATATTTGTTCATATACTTGTAAGCATGTAAGTAAGGGAGGGTTAAAAGTACTATGAACTTTACATTCGTTAGTTGGTCGAATTTCACCCTTGAACAAAGATTGCAAATTCAATTTGCGAACAAACAATTTTAAAACTGTTAAAATTTTTTGAAATACTAGCTCTAGTATCAGGAACAAAAGTCAAACCCTTCACCAATAAGTCTACCAAAGAGATATCAACATTCATGTTTGAGTAATTAAAAACATGAAAATCCTGGTTACTGTTAGAGATAATACGAAGGTTCTGTGTAATAGTAACATTGTCAACACTGAAGTTCCCAGATAGGGGGTCAGTAGCTGGGTCAGTTGTTAAGACATTGGGATCCGGTTCAAGCCTGAATTCCTCCCATGAGGAAAACGACCGTTCTTGGTTGAATCCGTGTATTGGCGACCTCTCCTGTGAAAAAATACTGAATTACTGCTTGTACCAGGCTCTGGGTCTTCATAAAACTTGTTATAGTTAATAGGGTTAGCCCCAAAGTGGTTAATGGAGTCATTAGGGTTGAAGTTGTTCTTCTTGTTAGTGTTATTCCTCAACGTCCCTTCCAATTTGGGTTATTATTACCTTGGTGCTGACCCCCAGAAGTGGAAGCTACCTCTACGTAGCTACTAGTAGTAGGGGTAGGTTCAGTTACCTTAGGTACTTGTCCACCCAAAGACTGGTTATTTGAATTGTTAGAATGGGGGTGGCCAGAGGAATTGAGCCACTCTCTTGATAAAGGAAGTTTAGGGTATGCAGAACCTTTGATGTAATCATTATTGTCCCTAAGAAGTTTCTTATTCTTTGTCACTTTCATCTTTGCAATATGACCATTTATACTAGTAAAAATGCATTCGTAATCATATTTGTAATGGGAAAAATTTATATCTTTAATTATATTAGAGTCCAAAAGAGCAATTTCCACATTCAGTTCCTCAATAATTTTGGAATAGTGTTTAATAAATAACTCTATTAACTCAATTCCTTGCTTATCAAACAGTACTAATAATTCCTGATGGAAAGGAGAATCACAGACTAAGCCTGTAGGGTACCGCCAAGACCCAAGTCTTTTCGGTACTTGATGCCTTGCCAAACATTCTTTAAAATACGCCACCTCAAACTGAAGCTTTTTAAGCCTGAAGGATTTACTGTCTAGTGATTTTAAACCTTCCATCAAGTTGAAGCTGATGTCATTGCTTTCTATTGACGAGTTTATTGCTGTAGTAGCATTATCAAAACTGAGAGTGACAAGTTGGTCAAGCCACTGTTTAAAGTTCAAGTTATTAATGCTCAAGTCATCTGAAGTTGGCAAATTAATATTCATATAAAGAAATGGTAGGTACCCCACGACAATCGAAGCAAACCTCTTAAAGTCAGTTAAAAATGTACTTCTTTATTCCAACAAAAAAGTAAGCGCTTTCGTGTCTCCAAGGACGCTTCATCAGACTTTAAAACAGTTACAAAAAATTCAAAATCCCTTTAAATACCATTTTCTTTTTGGCATAAGCCAATAAGGAGGCTAATAAAAATCACATGATAAGCACTCTTGTAAAATTTCCTACTAAACTAATGCTTTTCATAACCAACCTAGAAAATATATATAAAAAACATATATATATAAAAAGTATATATATAGAACAACATATGAAAAAACATATGAAAAGACATATAAAAACATCTTTATAATCCAACAATAGCATGTACATATGTATATATATAAATAAATGTGTTTGTTCCTATATTTACCCTATGTAGTTCCTAGAATTTGTAATTAGTTACATAAGAACATCAATAACTAGGCTAGATGTTAAACATCATATGCTTCATATACACTTATGCTGATATATCACTGGAAAAAATGTATTCCTATACTTCCAAAAATGTTGTTGTACTTCTTAAAAATGTGTTTACGCCTCTGAAAGTTAGTGCTTCAAGGGTCGCTCTAGCAGGAAAGGCTTCAATGAGACCCTATCATTCAGGCCATGTCTTTTGTCAGCCTGTAACCTAATTATCCACTTCCCTTCCTCTTTTTCCGTGTAATTGCCTATGTTTCCTAATCTTTCTGTGGCATGTATAAGTTCTAAAACCAAAAACTTAAAACTATGTGTTGTATCATTCCATAGGACATGTTTAGCTAAAGCATTACCTTCATTTTCTCTACTAATTGTATAAACATGTTCCCTTATTCTTTCTCTAAGTGTCCTATTTGTCTTTCCAACATAGAAACCACTGCATTTCTGGCATATGGCTAAATATACCACATTCCTGGATCTGCAGTCAGCATAATGGTTAATTTCATATTTAACATGTGTGTCCGGATGTTCAAAAACATTTTTATTCAATATGAAATTGCACTGATTACAGTTATGACAAGCAAAAGTTCCTTTCCTAGAGGAAAGTGGTCCCTTCTTAACATTATGTTCATAGCATAGCATCCTTTTCAGTGAGCTCCCATTCAGGTCAGGCTCTTGTATTGAATAGTTTGTAACATTAGTCTGGTGTGCAACTGTACTTGCAGTCCCCGCCTCAGTTCCTGATTGAAAGACAATCCCAGGAACCGATTTGGGGAAAGTGTTAATGGTAGCTGAAAGATCGTCGACTTTTTTAGTCAGTGTTAAAACAACATTGACCAAATGCCGCAAATCAAACGTTGTAGAGTCGTTTTCCTGTGAAGACAATGCATCCTGTGTAGCTAAAGGCTCGGTCGCCATGCAGACAGACATAGAAAGAAGTATTTATTTACTTCACACATTAATTGTTTAGTAATGTAATAACGTATTTTATTTAAAAAGTTAATTATTATGCAGTGAGTACATTGCTGTTGTTTAATTTTAAGTTTAAGAATTTCTAGTATTTTAGTATTTAATTAGGTTCTTGTGGTCGCTGATCATTAGGTCTTGCTGCATATTTACATTTTTACCCACACAGTATACACACTATCACATCTTCTTATATGCATTATGTATATAGATGTTTTAGTTTAATATTTTACCAATTCAGTATTTAAATGATCTAGAGTTTCAAGTAGAATTTTTTTAGAAAATCTTATTAGTGTAAATTACGATAGAGAATTTATGAATTTTCCATTTTTAATGATGAAGTGATTCTTTGTATTTTTTATGTTCATCATTTTATATTATCACACTATCATTTTTAAACTTTAGTTGCATAATGTTTATTGATTTACCTTTAATGGATTCTTTTATGTGACTATTAGTTTATGTATTTAAAGCAGGATGTGAGGTAAAGGGGCTGTCTAAGGAAGATTTATTCACTGAAATAAGTCAAAAGCGCTTATTTTTATTGTCTTGTTGAGTGTAATTAAACTTTTTGGTTAAACAAATTGCCTTTGTGGACTTGTGTGTCTCAGAGCCAGCAGATTTGAGTACTAGATGGGTAGCCAGTTGGCTCACAGAGAGAACACATTCTATCAAAATTGGTGACTCCACCTCCACCAGTATACCTGTCACTAGTGGAGTACCACAGGGGTCTGTGCTGGGTCCCTTACTGTTTGTTCATAGGTTGGTACTAGGCTATCGGCCCTAGGGCCTATACAAGCCTAGCCATAACAATTCCCTGGATATTTCTTCACACAATATTTACTTCCCTGGACCCCTGTCTAGCAGGGTGACTGACATGATCCCCGGGGTGAATTTCCTGTCTCCCATCTGGTCATCAAGGTTATTTTGAAGAGGGCCAAGGAGGCGCTGTGCTTGACATGTATGGGCAGTCTATTCCAGAGTATGAGGAGTCTCTGGGTCAGGAACTTATCCCTCCAGCATGCTTTGTTTATTGTGATGACAAGGTTTAGATCCCTGGAGCGTGTGGCTCTTAGGGATTGGGATTTCTTTGTGACGCATGTCCAACAGCTCAGGGTTTGACATGGCCTTGTATGTTAAGCAGAGATCACCTCAGAGTAGACGATATGACACAGAGTATAGCTGGAGGTTTTTTAGACGGTCAGCATATGGCATCTACTTTAGGCCTGTGATTCTTTTAGTGAGGTATTTCTGCGGCCTTTCCAGCTGTTGCAAATGTCTTGTGAGGTACATACCAAACTATAATGGGTCTAATGCGGGATGAGCACAGTGGGACAATGACCTCCTTTTTTCTGGATGAAAAGCCCTTAGTGATGAGGTGTGCCACATAGAAGGATTTCCTGACTGTTGTGGTGATATGGTTATCGAAGGTGAGACCACTGTCCACTTATGTCCCTAAGTCTCTCATCACACTTTTGATGTTTAGTGTACTGCCACCTATGTGGTAATTTATGGGTACGTGTTTTTTTCCAAAGGGGATAACTATACATTTCTTGGCATTAAGCTTGAGCCCATGGCTCTGGCACCAGATATCCGTTTCTGTAAGGCCATTTTGTAGAATATCCACATCATTTGGTGATTCAGTAATGGCTACCAGTTTGCAGTCATCTGTGAACTTTGTTAGCCAGAGTCCCTTAGTGTTGGCCTGAACTTCGGAGAAGTACATAACTATTGGATACCTTGTGTATGTCTTTGGAATCTTTGGCAATTTTATTTTCGTAACTAGCTTTTGAGGATTTTTGAGGGATCTTACTGAGGCTGATGAGCGAGTTTTTTGCATCCTGGGATTTTCCTCTTTTCTGCAACAGTTTATTCATTCTGTTGTATAGTTTGTTTGTCATCTATTTTTTAGAAGTCCAGGCCAAAGTAGATGGACTTTGGCTCACCAAGTTCTCTGATGATTGCAAACTGGGAACAATCATTGAGTCCCCCAACAATGTCAACATATTACAGGAAGGGCTATCACAAACAAATGATTGGTGCCAAAGCCATGGTCTAAACCTAAATGCAAAAATTAATTATTATTCCCTTTGGCAAAATGGAATTCCCTACAAATTACAATATTGACAACACCCCCCTGAGTTCCAACCCAGTGCTGCGGACCTGGGAACATAGGTTGATAGCAATCTGAACTTTGACCACCCAGTTTCCACAGTGGTAAGGAAAACCTTCTATGTAGTGCACCTCATATGCAAGGCATAGCATCCAGGTCAAGGGATGTTATAACCTCTCTGTACTCAACCCTCATCAGACCACTAATAGAATATAATGCACCCTTTTGCATGTACCTCACCAGACACCTGCAGGAGCTGGAAAGACTTCAGAGGTTTCTCACTAAGAAAATACAAGGATTCCAAACCATGACCTACACGGACAGGATGAAAGTCCTGTCACTTTACTCTGTATCTTATAGACTGCTGAGAGGTGACTTGTGCCTGGCCTGTATGGCAATCTCCAACCCTGCCTTAATGGAAATGCTGCATATCCACAAGTCAAATGCACAAGAGTCACTCGCTCTAGGGATCTCAACCTAGCTTGTGACATTAACAGAACATGCTGGAGAGACACTTATGTCTCCAAAAGACTGCTAGTTCTCTGGAATAGACGTCCTATTGATGAAAAACAGAGCTCCTCACTGACCCTATTCAAATGCAGCCTAGATAATTGGATGAGGGACTGCAAATTCGCCCCAGATGTGGCACGCATGTCCCTCATGTACAGGCGTAGCTGGTGTTGATGACAGATCCGCTCTGTTCATAAATTCATTCTGCAGACTGCCCAAAAAATCAAATGGGAATACTTGGAATTAACATGGCTAGGCTTATAAAAGCTGTACGGACACTTGCCTAGTAACCTCCTGTGAACCTTTGAACCTATTTTTTAGTATGTTTGGACTTGCATGGTGAATTCTCACACTTCTTATAGGGAAAAGTTTATTCCACCACCCCCCCCGTCTTCCTAGGCATCCATAGGCAGTTAGATTAAACCTGGGTCACTAGTGTCACAGCGGGGTACACTGTTGCTATGCCAGCAGCCTGACTACTCCATGATGTAGTCAATTCCATCACTGCAGCAGGTCCTGGAAGGAGTATTGTAGATTTCATTGTGTAGTGATTCAAAACTATCAGGTTAAAAAGAAATCGGATGAAACCATTCTTTTTTGACTGTTGATCTAGTCAGTTCAGATGGCCACCATCCCATTTGTTTCAGAAGATCAGATGTTTTGGCAACAGTTTCACTCTCTTACCTTTTACATGGATTGTTCTTCAACTGATGTATGCTTTAAAATCTCCTTATTCATGGCTTCCAGTAGCCTTCTATTCTTGTTTTCTTCCTGGTGTAGAATTAATATTTTACATCTGTTGTCCATCAGCACTCGACATTTTACATTTGGTATTCTGTTATTCCATTTCACATTTTAAAGAGCAATCTGATCCCAAAGACATTGCTTATATCCTGTGAACAAATTATTTTCAAAATTCTAACCACACACCGTCCCCTCAACCCCTATTCCTCATCACATCCCCATCCCCCTGAAGTCACTCTTGATCAAGTCCTTTCAGCACTATCCAAAATTGAAAATACCAGTTCTTGTGTCCGGACAATATCCCTAGATGTCAGCTGAAAAGTGCCAGATCACGCCTAGGAAAATGCCTCCATCAATTCTCCAGCTGGAGTTTCCCCACTGGTTACATTTCCAAGGTAGGAAGATATTGTGTTGCACTTCTATAAAGGGGATTCATCTGTTGACCTTGGGAATTACTTGCCTTGTAGTGTCACTAACATTATTTGCAAAAGAAGAGATCATATAATATCTAAACTAATATGACATATATGACATTGTATTCCTGGATGCACACCAGTTCACCTTTATAAAAGACAGATATTGCTTGCTTAACTTTGATGACTTCTTGAAAGAGAAAGGGTTATCAAGGCCATGAATTAAAAGTATACAGTCCATACTGCCTACATATATCTTATGAAAGCCATTGACACTATCCCTCAGGCTGGGATCATTGATAAACTCTCCCAACTCTGCATTAGTTCATACATAGTTAGCTTAATACCTAACTGGCTGTATGACACAAAACTGTAATGTTAAGGTCAGGAGTGCTTTCTTCAGAGAGAGAAAAAATTCACCAGTGGTGTCCCTCAGGGCTCTGGATTGGGCCCCTGTTCTTTGGCATATACTTGTCTGATATGAAAGATGATACTGTGGCTAACCATGGTTACTTGCAGATGAGGATGGTTATCAAATCCCATTTTTTGCTCAAATTGTCCATCAAATGCTGGACCAAACAAATGCCTGGTGTGTTAATTATGGGCTTATCCTCAGTGCCAAGAAATGCAGTATAGTTTTCTTTAATAAATTCAGCATCATTTCCTCAGGCCATATAGAAAATGTTATCTGAAATTTGGGTAGTGATGTTGATGACAGATTCTCCTTTGACTACCATAGGTTTACAGGGAAGTATTAAGATTAGCTCTCCTTGCGGACCAGTTTTAAGCCTAGCTAGTTTCCCTTTTGGTGTTTGAATTAATCTATACCATTTGGTGTCAGATTGGCCTTGCCCATCCCATGGTTGATAGTATTATCCCTGGTGAGAAAATCATATCATAGATAATTTGAAGGGGCACATTTATGGGATAAAGCATTTAAGAGCTGCCCCTGTTCTTTAGTAGTACAGTGAACAGTCCTGTGGTACAATTTTCTATTACCATCCATAGAGCCAAGCTGTCCTTGAATGTGGACAGGGATGAGCTTTGTTTTTTGTGGCTGGGCAGTCCATTCCAGAGCAGTGGTATCCTCTGCATGATATACCTGTCCCTCCAAGCTGTTCTGTTGATGTTGCAGAAGAGGTTTAGATGTTTAAAACAAGTATTTCTAATGCCATTTGTTTTGCTGGTGTGCAGTAAATCCTTCAGTAATGGGAAGAGTATGCTTTATATGCCAGACAGAAGTCACCTCTTAGCAATCTGTAGGATACTGATTATAGTGACAGGGCTTTGAGTCAGTCCATGCAGGACATGTTCTTTAGCTTTGTATCCTTTTAGTAAGGTATCTGTATGGCCAGGATTTAAGTGAGCTGTGTAATGTTTAACTGACAGTGATTGGGTAGATTATAAGTGATGTATAATGTTTGCAATTAAAATTATTTCAGTATGGTTTGTGATGTATAATGCTTGCAACTAAGATTATGTTTTCGTTTGTATAAATGTATGAATGCCTATGTTGTAAGTGATAGTTTAATAACGATGTTTCTTGTTTAAAAAAAGGTATCTCTGTGAGCATTGCAGTTGTTGCATGTGTCTGGACAGATACATGCTAAAGAGGGCATTATGTTAAATGACTAGCCTAGTGAGGGCTACATAAAGTGAGGGCAGTGGTATCTGTAGATCTAGACACATTCTTTGTTTAGAAACTGTGCAGTACAAAAGGACTTTCTTACAACAATGGACATATGTTGGTTAAATGTTAGGTTGCTATTCCATAAGTTCTGAACAGCTGGGTCAGATTCTTAGGGGTGTATTTTCATTGTGGTAATTCTATGGGGGGATGACTTCCCAAAGGCTGCAGTAATGCATTTTTTGCACTAAGTTTTGTCTGTAATTTTTGCAACAGTTATTTATTTAGGACAAGCCTTACAGTGGGATTGCTAAGTTATTTAGGATTCGATGACTCCTTCTAGCATGCAGTCATCTGCAAACTTAGTCAGCCAGAGCTGTTTAATATTGGCTTTTACTTCAGAAAAGCAGTTGCCAAACAGGTGATGTCCCAGCACAGAACCCTGGGGGACTCCACTGGTGACTGGTCTCTTTGTAGAAGTGACTTCCCCTGTTTTCATTTTCTGCATCCTATCTGTGAGTCACTTGGCAATCCAGTGGCTGACATAGGGGTTTAGTCCCAGTTTATTTAGCTTTTCTACTATGCCTGAGTGGAGAAATTTGTCAAAAGCTTTGGCCAGGTCGAGGTATGTGGTGAATACCATATTACCTTCATTCATTGCTTTGGTGACCTTTTCAAAGAAAAAATTCATCAGGTTGAGTAAGCATGATCTGCACTTGATGAATCCAAACTGATGTGGGTCTAGTGTTTGGAGGTTCTCCATGTCTAAATCTAAGTCTGTATCTAAAGCGGGTGTAGCTTTTTCTCGGTATGTTGAGAATGTGGATTATAGATTTTTCCAAAGAACAAACATGCAAACCTGCTGTTCTAGGACTAAAGTTCAGTACCAATGTATTGCTTTATGAAAGTGCTCACTGTTAAAATTGATTACTATAATGTACATATTGGGCTAAACAGTTCAGATAGTTAAGTTATGGAAATGTGCGTTCAACAAAACATGCCTTTGCTTCTTCTTCTTCTTTTTCTTTTGGCTTTTCCCAGTTAGGGGTTGCCACAGCAGATCACCTGTCCGCTCATGATTGGCAGTGGAGTTTTACAGTGTCAAGTTGCCAGCCCGGCGCCCAACCTTCCACAGAAGACACACACATGCACACACTCACACCTAGGGCCAATTTAGAGTGTCCAATCCACCTACAGCATGTCTTTGGGATGTGAGAGGAAACCGGAGCACCTGGAGGAAACTCACACGACCACAGGGAGGACATGCAGACTCCACACAGAAGGCACCCCAGCCGAGAATTGAACCAGAGAACTTCTTGCTGTGAGGCAGCAACGCTAACCGCTGCACCACCGTGGCCGCCCATGCCTTTGCTTGTTAATATGTGCTATTTCATGTTGTTCTTTGTAGAAGCTTTGAAGTATGTTTAAAATAGCAGTTTATACCAGTTGTTTGATGTCATATCCCACACAACAACCAAATTAAAACAATCCTTGCTTCTGGTAGTCTTCATTATAGCTAAACCCATATTTTCATATATAACTTCCTTTGGCCATGGTATGGACACTCATTGTCAGCAGCTAGCATTTTATAGGAGGAGTTGTCCAGTAAAAGTTAATCGTGACTCCCTTCATTAAGTGTTTAAACTGCTAAAATGTTTTGGTGGTGCAATGTGCCTAATAATATGTGCATCTCTGTTTAGTTTTATCAGTATTTATAGTTAGTATAGTTAGCAGACAAAAAGAAAGTGATGCATTTAATTTTATGTTTCAGTGCTAAAGCTCTTTAAATATGTTTGATAGTATATTTGTAGAATGCATATTAAACTTGTGTAAGGCTATTACATGACTTCAGAATACATATTAAACTTGTGTAAAGTTACTACATGACTGCAGAATACATATTAAATGTGTGTAAGGTTATTATATGACTGCGGAATACATATTAAACTTGTGTAAGGTTATTACATGACTGCGGAATACATATTAAACTTGTGTAAAGTTATTACATGACTGCAGAATACATATTAAACTTGTGTAAGGTTATTACATGACTGCAGGATACATATTAAACTTGTGTAAGATTATTACATATTAAAGTTGTGTAAGGTTACTACATGACTGCAGAATACATATTAAAGGTGTGTAAGGTTAGTACATGACTGCAGAATACATATTAAAGTTGTGTAAGTTTACTACATGACTGCAGAATGCATATTAAAGTTGTATAAGATTACTACATGACTGCAGAATACATATTAAATGTGTGTAAGGTTATTACATGACTGCAGGATACATATTAAAATTGTGTAAGGTTAGTACATGACTGCAGAATACATATTAAATGAGTGTAAGGTTATTACATGACTGCAGAATACATATTAAAGTTGTGTACGGCTATTACATGACTGCAGAATACATATTAAACTTGTGTAAGGTTAGTCCATGACTGCAGAATACATATTAAATGTGTGTAAAGTTATTACATGATTTCACACGTGATGTATTCAGTATTTACCAAATGTAGTATGCCTAGTGCAGTACATATTAAAGCATATGCTATTGTAATGTTGCTGTATTTTAACTTTGCATTGCCAGCAGCACTGTTTTGCCCAAAAGACATAGAACATGTTGCTGTACGAGGATATCTTTCTCCTCAATACACATTACCATTGGCATTGTTTGGGGAATGCATATTAAAGCATATTGTAAGATCAGACACTGTAATGAATGTATCCATTTTTTTATATTTAGTAGTCCAATGCACACTTAACTGCTTTGTGCAGTAAGTACTAAGTTACTCCACAATGAAATATTACTGCAGTTTTCTAACTTTCCACTGCCAGTAGCATATGTTTCAGTAGCATAGTAGCAAACATGTTGCCATATTCTAATATATTTTGCAGAGTACACACTAACTAACTCTGTTTTGCCCAGTACATGGTAAAGCACACTAAATTCAAAAAGATATTCAAAATCAATATCTGACAATAGAGCTCTCACATTTTGCTCTGCATGTATTTATATTTAAAATAATATACAGCATTATTAAATGTGTGCCAAGTTTAAAGCTAAGCACTGCGGTGTTGACTTAAAAAAGAAGGACTTCTAAATGTAGTGGAAACATTTTGTTTTCTATTTTAACTCGAAATATTTATTTTTACTTCATGTTGATGCAAACTAACATTCACTTTTTAAAATGATTCCAGAAGCAATGTTTCAGTTCATAATATTAAGTCTAAAAAACATCCACACACATTTTCTTTGAGAAAAAAGATGGCAGCAACTTCAACTACAGAGTATAAAACATTCCACCACATTAATATTAATGGTACATTCATTAAAACTGTATTTTGCTATTGCTGCTTATCACAACTCTACATGACATATCCATTAGCATTATCACTATTCAGAGATCTGTTAATGTTTTAAGTTGCTACTGCAACTGTAAAGCAGTGTCACTTTTTTTAGTGCAGCTGTCAGCTTCAGTAGCACTTCTTTGTGTGGAAAGGTCTAGTTAGAGTCTGATTAATTTGCATACTTCATACAAGTAACTTGACTAGAGCAATGTGTTGGTTGCTAATGTGCAGAAGCCAACACAAAATGTAGTATCATTACCAAGCAAAAAATATGGAGGAAGTTTGGCTTTGTAGCCTTTTCATGTTTCCTGTAACTTCCATAGCTTGCACTGAACATTTTAAATTGTTTTCAGTATTTCAGCAGAAATAATTTATACTTCTAAATGGAATGTCCAGTTGGGCAGTGTCTGTTTTTACTGGAAACCTAGCATTACTGTGTTATTTTATAGGAATTAAAGTTGTTTTACTGACATAAGATTATAGGCAACGCGTCTATATTACCCGATCGAATGTTTAGGTTAGTGAATACCTAAATGTCGAACTGGTAGTAGCGAAAAATTAAAACAGCGAACAGACGATTTAACGTAGGGAATGAATTCCCTTGGCCGCAAAAAAAAAAAAATTTAAACCAAAATGAAGTGGGAAGGGGGCTTTGCCTGCCACACACCCCTTCGATGTAGAGGGCTGTGCCCCCCACACACCCCTAACTAAATTTACCAACTCCGAGATCACTATAGTGGGGAAAAGGGCAAAATCCCCATAATGGCCAAGGGAATTATTTCCCTGCATTAAATCTGCCATTTGTGTTTTTTTGCTTTCGCTATTACCAGATCGACATTTAGGTATTCGCTAACCTAAACGTTCGATCAGGTAATAGGAACCCTAAGCCACAACTGAACAAGAAACCTTTTTTTCATATAAAAAGGGTTACAGCATAATAAAACACCTCAGTAGCCTCACAGCTTGAATCAAGAAGTGTCTTATTTTTGAAGCTAAAATACAAGAGAATATAGGAAAAAATCAAGTACAGCATGCAACTCCTCTATTTGGAAACATCGTTTTCTTCTATTTTTTGCCAAAAATGTTTGTCCAAGTTTATATTTTTGAGTTTCCTCATAACCTTGTCTCTAGTATTGTAAGGCGTTCAGGCATAAGCTGATGTCTTTCTTTCTGTGAAGAACAGTACAAGTTAGATGTAGTAATGGAGCTTTTGCAAGAAATCCATCAGCATTTTTAGCTAGTAATTGAATCATACTAAGACATTATATGCATCTCCCCCCAGATGTCCTACAGTAACCAAAGTTACATTTGCTCTAGCGAGTGGTAGATTTAATGTACTTTCATGAATTCTGTCTCTCCACAATACCTTTGGTAATACCTGCTCATACTGGAGCTTGTATGTGATATTCTTTTCCCATGTCATACTCAGTGTTTAAAGTATTCATTGCTATATTCCTGTCTGATGGGGTTATAGCAAAGATAATGCAATCATGATACTATACAGTCATTTGTATTTAAAAAATAAAAGGGGCTCTTTTACAGGGTCTGTATTAGAACATCAAAGTATTACTACATTGAATGTTCTAATATCGAACCATTTCATTCGAAACATTGAACACTCAGAACAGCAAATTTTTTCCCAGGGAGAAAATTAGATGTTCCAACAAAGATACACACAATACAAGCACACCAAAATACATAATCCACACACATACACTTTACAAAACCCTAAACTAAACCATACATACACTACTAGCTATCCACTTACCTTAACCCCACCCTAACCCTAAGGTCTGTAACTACTGCACACTCACCTTACCCGCTCCCTAACCCTAAAGTCCCTATCGCACACTCACCTTACCTGCTCCCTAACCCTAAAGTCCTTATTGCATACTCACCTTACCCACTCCCTAACCCTAAAGTCCCTATCGCACACTCACCTTACCCGCTCCCTAACCCTAAGGTCCCTATCTCACACTCACCTTAACCCAGTCCGTAACCTTTGCTCCACAGTCGAGGAAATAGTAAATGTGCAGAAACTGCCCACCGAATACTTTCCCTAGGAAAGTATTCGATATTCTACAGCTTCGCTATTTTCAGCTTTCGTTGCAAAGGGTTCGATATTAGTACATTTGAAGTAGCAATACTTTGATGTACTAATATAGACCCCTTTTACACACCTGTATGTTCTTTCACAGTTGTTGACACTGTGTAAGTCTTGGGTATGTTTTTTTTTGGCTCAGAAAGTAGCTAAATTTATAATTGTTGCCTGTCCATTCTTCTGGACTATCTAGAAAATCAAATTTATGTGTAGTAGTGCAGAATTAATTTGTTTTTGAAAACGTACTGTTCTGTTTGGCTGCCAGCTTCTAATAAATACTTCATACAGACATTGTCTGCACATCCCTGGTATCATCACAGTGGTCCTGGGAGTGGTGTGACATATCACTGTGAACTCTATATTAGCCACTCAGGTCTGTCCTCTAATTAGTCCTGAATTTGGTGAGTGTTGCTGAAGCCTGCAGACTTTAAAGAATGACTGAGCCTTCTTATTACCAGCTTTTGCATTAATGACAGAGAACAGACAGATTGGGTCTGTTAAAGCAACCACACTGAGCATAAAGCAGGTTGGTAAAGTACAGTGTAGAAGATCCAGCCATTTCTGTTAGAGTAGGTCAAGCAAGTCAAATAGTTACAGATATGGACTGGTCTGAGCATGTTTCCTCAGCACTTAAGGTTCAAGGTTATAAAATAAGCTTTAAAGTATAAAACATTTTTGTTTTTGTGTAATCATCTCACTAAGATTACTAACATAACTTACATTTTAAATATATGCGCAGAGGGCTTTATGTATGAGGAGATGCCACTTTAAGAAAAGTTGAAATGAGAGAGACATTTTTGTGTATGATCTTTTGTTTATTTTTAAGAAGTTTAGTTACTGCGTTGCCATTTTCCGCTGATTTTCCCAAAATGGAAGAGGTTCTGCACATTTTATAACAGAAAAAGAAAAGAAAAATATTTTCTTCTAAAAGAATTAAATTACCTGTTTCCTAGTATTCATGAATTCCTTTTCCCAGTCTGTAGCATATTATTTTTTTCTAAAAAGTAGGCTAAATCCTGGGGAAAACTCACACATAAGTTCACAGGTGTTTACTAGGCTATTGGCCACAAGGGACTTTTTAAGTCTAGCCATGCATTCCAAAAATATGAAAAGTTTTGGTACCCTTGATAAGTGTAAGCAGAGGCCTGGGAGATGAACCATTTACAGGCTCCCTGTGCCCATCGGAGACGCAGGTGCCAAACCAGGGATGAATTTCCTATTCCTCATCCACTTGTCCAAGTTACACTTGAATTGTGTTAGAAAGCAACTCTGCTTCACGTGGATGAGGAGCCTGTTCCAGAGAAAGGGTAGTCTCTGGGATAAATATTGTCTCTCCAGCAGGTCATGTTTATATCACAGGCAAACATTAAGTCTTTGGAATGGGTAATTCTAGTGCTATTTGTCTTGCAGACATTCAGGAGGTTCATTAGGTGGGGGTGACAATGATATGCATGCCAGGCATAGATCTCCCCTCAACAGCCTGTAGGAGACAGACTACAGGGATAGGGCTTTGAGGCAATCTGCATAGGACATGTTACTTATGCCTTGTATTCCTCTAGTGAGGAATCTGTGGAATTCCATTTTCTGTATATGCCTGGTTAGGTACATACCAAAGGGGTGTTGTACTTAATGATAGGTCTGATGAATTCCGAATACAGTGGAACAGTGACCTCCTTAGACTTAGATGCCATATCTTTGTTTGTAAGTTGCACAACATAGAATGATTTCCTCACTACTGTAGACACACAATGGTCTATGTGTGTCCCCAAGTCCCCCGACTACTGGGTCAACTCTTAGGGATGTGTTATCATCATGGTAGTTACCAGAGGTGGATGTCTTCATAAATGATACTACTATGCATTTTTTGGCATTTAGTTTTAGTCCACTCCTTTGACACAATTTATTTATTGATGTCCGTTCTTCCTGGACAACATTTGTGTCAATGGGAGATTCTATGACTACTTTTAATTTGCAATCATCTGCAAATTTGGTCAGCCAGAAGTCCTTGACATTGGTCTTGAATTCAGAGAAGTAAATGCCAAAAAGGAGCAGTTCCAGGATGGATCTCTGAGGGACTCTACTTGTGACTGGCCTCTTTGTAGAGGTGGACTTCCCAATTCTAACTTGCTGGGTTCTGTCTATGAGCCAGATGGCTGTCCACCAGATGACATAAAGGTTTATACCTAATGTCTTGAGTTTATCAACAATTTCCGAGTGGGGTATTGTGTCAGATGACTCGGTCAAGTCAAGGAAGCAGTGTGAAAAGTTTTGTCCTCATCCATTGCTTTGGTGACCTTCTCAAAAATATCCACCAGGTTGAGTAGGCATGACTTGAGGTTTCCTTTGTCATTATTGATCATTTCCATGCTAAATCTTTTCATGGCTTTGCATACAAGACTAGTGAGACTTATGAGTTTATAGTTTCCAAGGTCTGTAGATGGCCCCCCTTTATGTAAAGGGATGGCTGCTGCTGTTCTGCATTCATGAGGCATGAAGCCTGTTTGGAGAATGCAGTTAAATAGCAATTCCAGAGGGCTTGATAGGTCAGATTTCATGCTATTTAGAAGGCATCGTGGGATATTGTCTGGGCCCACTGATGCAGTGTTCTTGGTCTCAGAGAGAGCATTGAGGACCTGTTCCCTAGTGACAGTAGGGGAGTTATATTTGATGGCATTTCCTGAGGGGAGGTTGGGGGGGAGAAGTGTAAAGTTAGTGCTGAATTTTGTCAGCCGATAGGTTTGCTATATCTTCTTGCTCTTTTTAATTTCTCCAAGTCTTTTGAGTTTCTAATACCATGATGGGAATGGACCCCATTCCTAACTCAAAGTATGATTAAAGTTCATGAAATTAGTATTGTTTCAGTCTTTGATGTTAGCCAGAAGTGCTGTTCGCAGCACCCTCAAAGTGCCCAGTATTGACTCCTCCTGCAATTCATACAGGGTTACATTTATCGGTTACACATCTAAGTATGATTATAAATTCTTTTTTATAAGACCCGTTGCTCCTACTACTATTGTTAGTACCCTTGCTCAGTATAAGTGGCTCCATTAACAATGAGATCTGCTCACAATTGTGTATTGCGATATAGCTAAAGAATGCCTCATGATTGTCATTGGCCTGGGAGACCAAATTTACCTCAAATTTGGCTTTGGTAGACTTTATTTGTCCTCTGAGTTGTTTGTTTAGTTTGATGAGAGTGCTTTTATCCTGCTGCATGCTACACCGCCTGAGTTTTGCCATGATTTTCTTACTTCTGTTATACAGCCTATTGATGTTATGATTCCACCAGGATGGCTTGTTTTTTGAATTAGTTCTGTCCTTCTTATTGGTGGGTACAACTGCCTCTATGCAGCTATTAACATGCTTGTATGTAGGGTTTCTGTGAACAGTTCCATGTAGGCAGTAGTGTTTTCAGGGTTTATGAGGCTTGAAATTTTGCCAGGTTATCATTTAATAGTAGGAAGTTATCCTTAGAGTAGTTCCTAAAGGTTCCAGGGTTATCTGGGGTTCCAGGTTTTATTTTTGCTTCAAAGGAGTCCATTTTGTGGTCTGACCTTACCAAAGAAGACATTAGAACTAAGGGGTGTGCACTGTCCCATATTAGTGAGGATCAAATCTTGTATGTTTGCACCCCTGGTTGGCATTTTAACAATCGGGTCCAGAAAGTTTGTGTTTATAAAATCAGGAATCTCTACTCCTGCATGGTTGGAGTCGTATACGATCCCCAGTTAATAGTGGAGTAATTAAAGGTGCCCATGAATATGATATTGGGTTGGATAGTGAGTGTTTCTAATAAGTTTAAATGTATGTTATGAATTTCCTGGGTCATAGAGGAGGACCTATAGCTTGCAAGGAAGTGGTATGGGATTTTGCCTAGGGTAATTTGAACTTGGATAAGCTCAAGTGCATTGTCTTGTTTGATCAGCCTTGAAGTATATTTATTTTTGATGTAAAGATACCTCCACCCCTGTGAGTGTCATAGCTGGTCTAAGTGTGTGGAAGGCATTATAGCCTTGCACTGTCAGTGTTCTCTCCATGGCTTTAAAACATGTCTCAGTGACCGCACAGTAGTCAGTATTCTCTAGTGTGCTGAGAGCTTGCAGGGAGTGGAGTTTATTGTTTAAACTCCTAGCACTGAGCAGTAACACCTTTAAATTTTCTTGGTTTTGATTGGGTGTGTCAGACGTACTTTCAATTTGGCATTGTATAAAAAAGGCACTAAGGGGGAGGGCAGTGTTTAGCTAATATTCGAAAGCCTAGAGGGCTGGCAAAGCAGTATGGTCTGTTGACCATCTCCTTCCATGCTGACAAGTATTGCATCCCTTTAGAATGACACCAGATACTAAGCCAAGTACTTTAGTCAGTCATCATCTGTTCAGATTGTGGCATCATCCTTGGAGAAGGTAACATGCTGCTCGGTGCTAGTATCCTAACAGCCTGGGACACATGTTCTGAGAGCTCCATGATGTCTCTCTTTATATAGTCTTGGAGATACTCGGGTCATTTACACCCACATGGACTATGACTGAGTCATACTGGTACTTGTGGTCCAGTGACCTGAGTGCATGTGTAATGTGGGAGATTCTGGCCCCTGATAAGCAGCTGACCATGACTTTCTCCTTACTCAGTCTGGTGAGAGGGACATCTGTGTGTCTCATACTGGAGTTTCCAATGACCAGAACATTGGATTGTTTGGTGGCTTAATGCATCTCTCACATACCATATTAGTTTGTTTGAGAATTACCTGGTTGTCAATAAACATGAGGCAGTTTCTACATTGCTTCAGGATGCCCATATCCACCAAGCTGGTGGCAACAGGCCCTTTTTATTGATTAGATGGTTGTGGTGAGAATGTAAAGTAATGTCAGGAATATCTGGCTTGCAACTCTGCGGGCAATGCTAGTCACTGCAAAATAGTTGCCGTGTGTGCAACTAGGTATTGGTGACATTTCAAGGGTGCTTTTACAGGAAAAATTTCAACTCTTGGTATTGGAAAAGCATACATTGTTACATAATTGTTTTATAATTTGGTTACATTAAACTTCTATTTTTGATTTTGACAACCCTTTAGTTAAGCTACTGACTTTTTCTTTTTTCATATTTAATACCTAAAGAGAAGCAGCAGGAAGGAATTGTATGAAAAGCTGAGAGTTCAGCAACTAAGGCTTTTACAACAGCATCTATTTTAACATTTTTTTATTGTTTTGCAGGTAATGACTTGTTCCTAGTTGCCGTTCATGAACTGGGGCATGCCCTAGGACTGGAGCATTCCAATAACCCCTCCGCCATTATGGCTCCCTTCTATCAGTGGATGGAAACTGAGAACTTTGAGCTTCCAGAGGATGACCGCCGTGGAGTCCAGCAGATTTATGGTAAGTTGAAAAAAATCCTTTTTTCTTCTGCAGAAAAGAGCAGAGGTGGAAGTGTTTTTAAATGTATTTATTGTTTTATCTCTTTTCCTTGACTTGAAACCCTCTTGTCCCTGCTTTTTTTTCTCTCAGCATGTAGTTAGCATCCAGCTGAGTTATATAATTGCTTCTGTCTTTGTTCATGTGTTATGTTTCAGTCATTAACCACTATTATCATCATTTATGTATTTATTTTTATTTATTTTACATTTGTTAACCGGGCTAGTCCAACTGGATATATTTCCATTTTCAGTGGAGGCCCGGGGAGAAAAGCTCCAGTAGTAACACAGAGATAATATAACACTTAAATATATCAAGTACAAATTATACAAAGAAAGTATGTTAAAAATACTTAGTAATGAGTATTAATGAGAGGAAAAACTGACATTAATGTCCTTTAGTCATACAGAATAAGCTAGTCACTATGCAGAAAGGATATCGGAGGTAAGATACAGCTGCTGTCATACACTCTGTTCTACATCCTCCCATCATCATCATCATCATCATCATCACCATCCTGTGTATCCTGCATGCAGACTCCTCTCTCCTTGGCATCTCTTCTTTTCTCTATATAGTGGACTTGACGTTCTGTCTCCTTGTTAACTCATCTTTTCTCCATATAGTGGACTTGACCTCCTATCTCTTTGGTAGCTCTTCCTTACCTCATATCATAGGTTCGCGCTTGTCCCTCCTTGGTATGTCTTTCTTACTCCCACTTAGCATCATTTTTTTAATATTTGTACTAGTAGAAGCCATTCATTATATTACTGTAAGTTAATGACATAAAACTCTTATTGGAAAAAGAGTTGATGCAAGTTATTTCCTACAGAAATGCGATCCGATTTTCCATATTTGTGCTTGATTGTGATATTGTTGTAAGCATGGTCTAAAGTGATGCAGTTGTAGCTTTTTGAATACATCAGTTAATACTGCTGTTCCACGGTGTTTGGTTCTTTGGACTGGTTACTGGTTGCAGTGCCTTCTCTGTGGAGTTTGCATGTCCTGCATGTGTCCAGTGGGTTCGGGTCAACCAGCTTTATTATATACAGACACATCAGGATTGAGGCTTAGTAACTTAAACTTAAATAAACTTATAAACAGACTGCCTACTGCTAACACTCTGGCTGGTCTCTCAAAAAGGCACTGCTGCCTGCACGTGCTCTCTATTTATATGCACATGCCCTCACTTTGAAATGCTTCGTAAAGTTACAAGATACACTCTGTTCTACATCCTCCCTCTTTGAGAAATAAGTCATACACTGAAAATGACAACATTCATTGACATGCAATTCTACAGAAATGATCCTTTGATATGCAGTTATACAGAGCTAATTCTTTGACATGCAATCATACAGAACTAAATACAAATAAAACAATCATGTCCAGGTTGTTGTGTATTTTACACTAGGTCTAGAAATACGACCTGATCATGTGACATAAAAATTAGAACTGGGTCTAGCAACAGGAACTGTCTTTAATGAATGTTCAACTTCAGGGACATCATCAGGAATGGGAATAGGTACTGAGACATGTCCTTCAACAGGAACAATGTCTGGGTTGCTCTGAGATCCAAAGTCTGTATCCTGTGATATTGATTCAGACACCGGAAGAAGATGCTTGCGATTACTCCTGTATTCTATACCCTCAGATTCCACTAAGTAGGATCTTAGCTCGGCACATATACCTCTCACTTGACCAATTCGATCAAAACCTTTTGCCATTTGCATCCTCACTCACTCTCCTTCTCTCAATGGACAAAGAAATCTGCTCCTTTTATCATAGCTAGACTTCTGAAAGGAACGCTTTTTAAATAGTTGGGCTTTGATTGCTCTGGTGTTTTTAGCATTAAACCAACAGATTGGAACTGATAGGCAAGGTTGTTCTAGTTTGCCTAGATAGACGTTACTGAGCAGGTGAGCCAAGTAAGTTTTCAAAGGGGAAATTTCTGAGATTAAGCAAATTCAAGAAGATATCGGTATTGTCAAGTTTTGACCTGTGTAGTAATTGCTTTGCACTTTGTACTTCATGCTCAGTCAAGCTGTTTGACTGGGGTTATTCCAGACTGCTAGAAATATGGATAAAGTCCCACTCTTTTGCAAATTTCTGAAATAACTCACTGGTAAACTGGGCACCGTTGTCAGAAATAACTTTGTGTGGACTACCATAGACTGAGAAGTGATGTTTCAACTTATTAGTAACAGTAACTGGACATTAGGTTAGATAGCAAACCTATCTCAGATCAGTTTGAGTAAGAGTCTACCAACACTAAGTAATGTTGACTGTTCCACTCAAATATGTCAGTGGCTACTGTTGATCAAGGTAGTTCAGGAATCTGGCTTAGCTGAAGTGGCTCCTTTTGCAAATGTGGCTTAGTACTATTGAATGTTCAACAAGATGAAAGTACTTTATCAATGTCTTTCAACAGAGAAGGCCAAAATATTAGTCCTCTTGCCCTTCTTTTGGTAGCTTTGGAACCTGGGTGGCCACGATGCAAAATCTGGATGTAGTCATGTTGTAAGGAAGTAGGAACAATAACTTTAGAGCCTTCGAAAATGATACCATCTTCCATCAAGATCTCATCTCTGTAAGGAAAATAAGGTTGCACTTCTGTTGGTACACAAGATTGCTTTGACAGCCATCCAACATTGATGAAGTGGTTGAGCTTTTGCAAAACTGGATCAGTCTTTGCATGATCTCTTAGCTCATCAAGACTTGTGGTAGAAAAATTATGCACCTCTGCATCAAGCTTTTCTTTGGTATTTCTGGTTGATCTGGATAAGGTATCAGCTAGAGAAAGAAGTTTGCCTTTTGTATAGAGAATTTTGAAGTTGTACTATTGTAGTCTGAGCATCATTCTTTCTAGTCTTGCTGGAGCTCTTTGAATAGGCTTCTTTAAAATAGTGACAAGAGGCCGATGATTGGTCTTGATCTGAATAGCTCGGCCATAAATATAATCTTGGCACTTCAAACATGCTAATACATTTGCCAAAAGTTCCTTCTCAATTTGAGTATACTGCATCTCAGTTTGGGTAAGAGTTCTAGACGCATAGGCTACTGGTCTGCCATCTTGAAGAATAACTGCACCAAGACTGAACTTTGAAGCATCATAGGAAAGAATTACTAGTTTGTGGACATCATAGTATCTCAACGTAGGTGGACTGGCAGTTTTCTGTTTCAGGTCATCAAATGCTCACTGATGTTGTTCTGACCATGACCAGGTAACATTTTTGCATGCCAGCTCTCTTACAGGCACTGATAATTCACTGAAGTTTGGTATAAACTTGCTCAAATGGTTAACCATAGCAAGGAAATGCTGTAAGGCTTGGACATTGTTTGGAGCAGGCATCTCAAGAATGGCTGTTTGGAAGGATCTGGTTATAAGCCTGTACTGGTAAGTAAATGACCTACATAAGTAACTTCTGGTAGCCTGAAGTTACATTTCAGAGGATTGAGCTTTAAATTCATTTCATGCGCTATGTCCAGAACTTTCCTGAGGTTTCTGTCATGCTCTACATCACCACTGTCTCCAACTAGTAAATTATCCACTTTTTATAGCACATGGATAACCTGAAAAAATTTGCTCCATTGCACACTGAAAGACTTCACTGGCAGAATTTATTCCAAAAGGCATTCTGAGAAATCTATATCTACCAAATGGGGTACTGAATGTAGTCAGTAATGAAGATTTGTGATCAAGCATTACTTGCCAAAATGAACTCTTTGCACCTAAGACAGAAAAAGCAGTGGCATTTGCAGAAGGGTAGCAACCTCCTCCACTGTATGCATAGGATGGTGGGGCCTCTTTAATGCTTTAAGTGTCTTGGGTCAATACATATTCTTATTTCATCTGAGCTTTTCTTATGAGCAACTACAATGAAAGATACCCATTCAGTTAGCTCTGTGACAGGACAAATTACACCTTGTTACACCATTATGTTTAACTTGATCTTGACTTTGTCTGGCATAGCTATCAGAACTTTTCTCACTTGTCTGACCACTGGACTGACCTCTGGGTCTAATTTCATGGAGTACACAACTGGAAGTTTACCTAGCTTGTCTTCGAAAACATCAGCATACTGTGAGAAAATAGCATTGGTGAAACTGGAACTAGGACATGTACTTACATGATAGACTTCTTTGGTAAAAGAAAGCAGTTTCATTCTTAAACTGTCTCTGAGACATAGTAATGACTGCGCAGGTCTTCTGACTACATAAAATTGCAAGCTGTAACTGTTCCCAGCTGAATAGTATGAAAGCACTACAGAGCCTTTGGTTTTAATCTCTTCACCTCCATAAACAGCAATTGGCCAAATTAAGTTGTTCACCAGCTCTTTCTCTAGCAAATGTTTCTGCACTTTGAACCAGTGTCTATTTTGAGCTCCGTGGGTTTACCATTGATCAGGACAGTACAAAACACTTAAGTTCATGGGTGTTTACTAGGCCAGTCACCACAAGGGCCTTTTTAAGCTTAGCCACGCATCCCAAATGTCTGTGCTGTACTGAGCATGTTCGTTTTACTGAGCTAGTCTTAGAACTTGCTGGAAAGTTACGGGTTCTCCCTGGAAATCCTGCAGGGGCTGCAGCTGCCATGTGCTTAGGCCTGTTTCTGCTACACACATGCTGCATGCTGTCTAAGTTTGCTCTAAAGGCTGCTGAACCCATGCTCTTATCACTTACAAGCAAATTTGTGTGCCTTTCTGTAAGTTTAAGCACTCAGGGTCCTCCTTTGATTCGGCTTGTACAACAATATGGAGGTTTTTCCCTTCTTCTGCATATACTTTTGGTGCATACACAAATGAACATTGTCTTTCAGTGGCTTTTGACCCTCCTAAGTTAAGCAAAATAAATGCCCTTGTATGTGCGTCTTTATTAGAGAAACCTGCTTGTATGAAAATATGGTATTCCTGCTCAAACACTGTCTAATTCTCTGCAATAATATGATCAAACAAGTAGACTGGGTCTGCAAAATGCCTCTGCCATATCAACACACAGTAATAAGACCCTTGGAATTGTGTACAAATATACACACATATATGCCAGAAATTTATACCAAAACCTGTAATTATATCCAATAGCACAATAGACTCTTCGAATTAACTGTAGTTTGCAAAATAAGTCTCTGTAGCACAAGAACACTTTGAAACCAATATACTTTGGAAAACCACTCCTTAACAGTTTAAAAAGCACTTTGAAATTACTGCACTTTGTGAATGAACTGTACACGGCACAAGAAACTTCTCAAAATGGCTGCAGTTTGTGAAATAACTGCACAGTGTGAAAAACACTTTGAAATGACAGCAGTCCGAGAATAAAATGTACACCGCACAAGAAAGTTTTTGAAATGACTGTATTCTGACTGCACTTTGCAAAATAACTATACTTTGCACACAGTAAACTCTTCAAAATAATTGTACTGTAGTAAAGCACACACTGCAAACACTGCACATTCTGAGATACGTCGGACAACTCTAGTTATACTTTAAATAGCTTTGGTCATTGTGAAGTAGTAGCTCATGTCAAAACATGGTCATTTACAAAAACATGCAGTCGAATTGCTTGTTTTGCCCTTTTATTTTATTTGTTATGTCCATCTGACCTCTTATTATACTTGTTATACTTTCCAGGTGCTTGTTTTACTTTAAACATGCTCATTATGCAAATCGGAATTAACTCTGAACACCCTCATAAGTATTTCTGATAATTCTATCAAATATCATGGTTTCAAATATTTCATTTAATCAATAATGTATTTTGTGCCTTTTATTTGATTAATAATGTGTCTTGTGCTACTCATTTGATTAATAATGCATTTTGTGCTTTGTGAATGCTTCGTATTGTTTTCTTTACAAAATAAATCATTTATACGAGTTTTGGTTCCTTGAAATTTGTTTTCAGCCTGTTTTAATCATTTGAGCACTGTATCAACCAACCTGCTCAATGTGCCTTCACCGTTAACTCTGCACCTCATGACTTAAACAAGTTGCACTCTCTGTCCAGGTTCTGACACCATGCCGCTCATCCGGTCAGGATAAAACAGATGAACAGTTGTGGGTTCAGTTCAAGCAGCTTTATTGTATACAAACGCATCAGGATTGAAGCTTTGTAACTTAAACTTAAATAAATTTATAAACAGACTGTCTACTGCACTCACACATGTTAACAATGTTCTCTCAAAATGGCACTGCTGCCTACACATGCTGTCTATTTATGTGCAAGTGCCCTCACTTTGAAATGCTTTCTAAAGTTACAACACATGCTGTGTTCTACACTACTCTCCTCTTGTGTGTGTGTGTGTGTGTGTGTGTGTGTGTGTGTGTGTGTGTGTGTGTGTGTGTGTGTGTGTATATGAGGGCTACCATCACTGTCTTGGGAACATCAAACTCATGTCCTTGGTCTTGGCCTATCTGGTGTCATGCCCCTTTTGCATGGTTTTGATCTGGTAACTAAAACCATAACACCCTCCATTCAGGATGAGCAAGCCAGAGTGTGGACCTCTCATTCCATCCTTCCCTGTTTGGCATTTACGTGACAGTGTGGGCCTCTCACATCCACCCTTCCCTGCTCCATCCTTCCCTGCTTGGATTTTACATGACAGTGTAGGCCTCTCATCTCACCGTTCCCTACTTGGATTTTACATGACAGTGTGGACCTCTCACTCCATCCTTCCCTACTTGGATTTTACATGTCAGTGTAGGCCTCTCATCTCACCGTTCCCTACTTGGATTTTACATGACAGTGTGGACCTCTCACTCCATCCTTCACTACTTGGTTTTTACATGATAGTTTAGGCCTCTCATCTCACTCTTCCCTTTTGGATTTTACAAGACAGTGTAGGCCTCTCACTCTATCTTTTCCTGCTTGGATTTTACATGTCAGTGTATGCCTCTAATCTCACCGTTCCCTACTTAGATTTTACAAGCCAGTGTGGACCTCTCACTTCCAACCTTTCTTACTTGGATTTTTCATCTCTTGACATGTTTCAACCTCTGGTCATGTGGGTCATAGTAAGGACTTTATCTCTGTCTACTCTACAGAGCTGGGCTACTCTGCAGGATTAGCTTCTCTGTCTTGCATCCACTGTATGTTGGGATAAGCTTGACTGTCTTGCAGCCATGAACTGGATAAAGTGTACATTAGGAAATAAATGAATAGATCAATGTATCTGATATTTTTATAAGTATGTTGTGTAGATAATGTGTCTATACAACACTGCTTATTTCTGGTGCCCTCTCCCCTAGGACTTCTTTGGAAATTGCCCATGAAAGTTGAAATTTTGCCATTAACAAATACAAATAAAATAAATATATGTATTTTGTAACATAGTCACCATTAAATGCTCACACAACACAGAATACTGAGAACCAAAGTGGAAGCGGTACTATAAAGGCTGTCTTCCAAAATCACCACACCTCCAATAATTCCACCAAATGTTGCAAGGCTCAAAACACTTGTCGTTTCACCAATGGCGTATAAAATACTTTTATTAACAAATCCACTTGAAAAAATCAATAAAAAACTAGAATTGCTGAATGTTGTACAGAAACCAAAAAAGGGATTTAGCGCTTTCGTCTCCCACTGGAGACCTCATCAGAATCAATGCTTAAAACGATTTAAACTCCTTATATAATACCCATAGTTCCATTAATGGAATAACTGAATAATTGTTAATTCAAATTAATTAAGTATGATTAAGTAAAATTAAACATGTATTCCTATTTTGTAATATTCGTCTATGAATTGAAAAACAACAATACCATAGACACATATAAACGTATACATTCTGCAATAAAAATAAAAATGTTGTGCACGTATATACTCAGTACAACTAATTAATAATATAAGATATTAAACATATCTTGACATATAAACATGCTTACATACCAGTGTAAGTCAAGTAAAATAAATTGAATAAATAGTTTAAGAATTTTAAGAATGGTGTATATCAAACTGAATGGGGCTGGTTTGCTACTAAAACATTCTAAAAATCCTCATATTCGAAGTAATACTTCATCCTATCAATATATTAATGTATTATATACTTCAATCTATTAAAAATACTGTTCTTCCCACATGTATTCACTTATAACTCATGTGCTTGGAAAAGTGTGTACCTAAAAGTACAAAGGATGTGCAGTAAAGATGTTGTAAAAAACCTTTAAACATTTTATTTATTTATTATTTATATTTATAACACTCTGTGTATATATTTTTATTTAAATTTAAAAACTAGATGTACATATGTGTTACATAAATAAATTATATATGTATATATTATTATTAAAAAATCAATACAAATGGTATGGAGGTTGAAAATATTATGTAAATATCATAAATGTCATAAAATATCATAAAAAATATGTAAATATCATAACTATTATAAATATTATGAATATTATAAATTCCAATAAATACTGTTAAAAACCACAGGAGGGTTATTAAGTATTCTAAAAACTTGTAAACCATAATAAATAAACTCACTGCAGCAATGTATCTAAATAGGTATTAAGTGTTAAAATACCAGTGGTATATTAAAAAACTTGTTACTAAAACCATTACTAAAATGTTGTCTGAAAAAATACACACCTGTTGTTGTAATAATTATTATAATTGTTATAAAAGGAAGAAAATATTGGATTTGATATTAGTATTATTATTATTAATATTATTATTATTGTCTCATGGGGTCTTCAGCTAATATCTTGAGGGCAGGTGTAATGGAGACGTGGTCATTCAACCCTTTACCAAAACAGGCATCCATTTTCAATTGCCAAATCATTTCCCTGTATTCTAATCTTGTCTCCCAATCACCACCCCTTTCCCGTTGTTCCACTTCTTCCAACACCCAAAATTTAAAATCTGCTTGTTGGCATGTTATTGAATGTCTGTACAATGCATTGTTCACATCCTTTTTATTAATATCTCTCATATGTTCATATATTCTCCTCCTTAAATGTCTAACTGTTTTACCTACATAAAATGCCCAACAGTATTTACAAAATGCTAAATAAATCACGTCATGTCTGCAATGAATGAACACTGGGAACATTCAGGTGTGGGAGATGTTCCCAGTGTTCATTCATTGCAGACATGAAAAGTGTGTGGATCCCGAGTTTAGGGATGACCCTGAAATCTAAGAAATATAGTAGTTGCTATACCAAAGGGGTGATTTATTTAGCATTTTGTAAATACTGTTGGGCATTTTATGTAGGTAAAACAGTTAGACATTTAAGGAGGAGAGTATATGAACATATGAGAGATATTAATAAAAAGGATGTGAACAATGCATTGTACAGACATTCAATAACATGCCAACAAGCAGATTTTAAATTTTGGGTGTTGGAAGAAGTGGAACAACGGGAAAGGGGTGGTGATTGGGAGACAAGATTAGAATACAGGGAAATGATTTGGCAATTGAAAATGGATGCCTGTTTTGGTAAAGAGTTGAATGACCACGTCTCCATTACACCTGCCCCCAAGATATTAGCTGAAGACCCCAAGAGACACTAATAATAATAATAATATTAATAATAATAATACTAATATCAAATCCAATATTTTCTTCCTTTTATAACAATTATAATAATTATTACAACAACAGGTGTGTATATTTTCAGACAACATTTTAGTAGTGGTTTTAGTAACAAGTTTTTTTAATATACCACTGGTAATTTAACACTTAATACCTATTTAGATACATTGCCGCAGTGAGTTTATTTATTATGGTTTACAAGTTTTTAGAATACTTAATAACTCTCATGTGGTTTTTAACAGTATTTATTGGAATTTATAATATTCATAATATTTATAATATTTATAATAGTTATGATATTTACATAATTTTAATGATATTTTATGACATTTATGATATTTATATAATATTTTCAACCTCCATACCATTTGTATTGATTTTTTAATAATAATATATACATATATAATTTATTTATGTAACACATATGTACATCAAGTTTTTAAATTTAAATAAAAATATATACACAGAGTGTTATAAATATAAATAATAAATAAATAAAATGTTTAAAGGTTTTTTACAACATCTTTACTGCACATCCTTTGTACTTTTAGGTACACACTTTTCCAAGCACATGAGTTATAAGTGAATACAAGTGGGAAGAACAGTATTTTTAATAGATTGAAGTATATAATACATTAATATATTGATAAGATGAAGTATTACTTTGAATATGAGGATTTTTAGGATGTTTTAGTAGCAAACCAGCCCCATTTAGTTTGATATACACCATTCTTAAAATTCTTAAACTATTTATTCAATTTATTTTACTTGACTTACACTGGTATGTAAGCACATTTATATGTCAAGATATGTTTAATATCTTATATTATTAATTAGTTGTACTGAGTATATACGTGCACAACATTTTTATTTTTATTTTTATTGCAGAATGTATACGTTTATATGTGTCTATGGTATCGTTGTTTTTCAATTCATAGACGAATATTACAAAATAGGAATACATGTTTAATTTTACTTAATCATACTTAATTAATTTGAATTAACAATTATTCAGTTATTCCATTAATGGAACTATGGGTATTATATAAGGAGTTTAAATCGCTTTAAGCATTGATTCTGATGAGGTCTCCGGTGGGAGACGAAAGCGCTAAATCCCTTTTTTGGTTTCTGTACAACATTCTGCAATTCTAGTTTTTTATTGATTTTTTCAAGTGGATTTGTTAATAAAAGTATTTTATACGCCATCGGTGAAACGACAGTGTTTTGAGCCTTGCAACATTTGGTGGAGTTATTGGAGGTGTGGTGATTTCGGAAGACAGCCTTTATAGTACCGCTTCCACTTTGGTTCTCAGTATTTTGTAAAATAGACAAACGAGATAATGTTAAAGAACGACAACAGAATAAAACCAAAAATCACCATAAGAAACTCCAACTCCACCAGTAATTCCAATGAGATTTATTGTAAGTGCTTTTGTTCAGTGCACATTGAATGAACCTCTTCAGACAATTAATAAACCCCAAGTAAAACTGTTAAATACTCGTTGTAAGCATGACATCACTAAGTCCCTCCCATAATGTTATACCAAATTACTCACAATATTAACATCATTCCAACTTCATATAATCACTGTAATAAAATAATAATACAATGTTAAGTAACCAAAATATAAAAAGACATTTTGCATGTAAACATATCCTAAAAAATTATCTCAAAAGAGATTTTAATTTTAAAATGCACTTAATTGAGCAAAGATCGTTTAAGTCAGGCAAAGAGTGAGCTTTTAATTTGAGTTGCCAGAGGAGTTCTCTCTCTTCTAGCTTTAATGTCCATGATCCCCCCCTGGGGCTGCTACTAACTTATTTGATTATTAGGTAATGAAAATAGTGTCCAGGAAATTCAGTTACATGTGTGGCTAAAGCATTGGTGGTACCTGTTTATTTATACAGTACTGATAGTCATAAAGTCTGTTTAAAATGCCGCTCTGTTTTTCCTATATAAAAACATTTGCATAACTGACCGGTAGCCAGACATATAACCCCTTTGGTATTGCAATCAAATTTCCCTTTTAAATTATACATGACATTGGAAATTGTAAAACCTTAAGCTGCTTCAATAAACGTCAGTACGTGCACCCTCCACATTTTTTCATGCCTTTATTGGGTAAATATGGTTGTTTTTTTCTATTAGTATAGTTTTTATGCTGTCTTTTTACTTGCACTGTAAAAATACTCATATTTGTTAAATATAATAAAGTGCCTCAAAAGCAAGAAAGCCGTTATCAAAATTAAGTGCATGGTAAAATTAAAGTGCAGTAATGGCTGAAATCAGTGTTAATGAATGAGGTCGGTATGGTTCAATTTGTGTGTCTTTTTATACAGGTTCTGCTTATGATGTAATCTTGTGTAGCGGTTTATTTCATTACCCGTATTTTCTCTCCTTTTATTATTCCATGTACCATTCCATTTATGTTACCTCATATTTATTTATATATATATATATATATATATATATATATATATATATATATATATATATAATATAATATAAATATAAATATATGAATACCTCCAACATAAAAAAACTCTTAACTAAACTTAAACCCACCAAATTAGCAACAACTTCCCAAGTGAATACCTACAAATCGCAGCTGATGCTCTGGCCTACCCAGTATCCATCTTGATTAACCGATCAATGTCAGAAAGTTACGTTCCCACTCTGTGGAAAGTGTCACATATAATCCCCCTCCACAAAGGTGGACCCTCCACAGAACTAACCAATTACCGCCCCATAGCTATTCTCTCTCCACTCTCCAAAATACTAGAGAGATGCATACATTCTCAGGTCTCAGACTACCTCCTTACTAACAACCTCCTTTCCAGTACTCAGCATGGTTTCCGACCAAACCATAGCACCACCACTGCCTTACTCTCCTTTACTAACACTATCCTTCAGCATAAAAACAATGGCTTTCTCTCCTCTGCTACTTTCCTAGACCAATCTAAAGCATTTGACATGGTCCCACACAAACAACTTATCTCTATCCTCAATAACCTATCCTTCTCACAATCAGTCACCAACTGGTTTCAGAGTTACCTGTCTGACCGCCAACAATCTGTTGTATGGCAGAATGACATACCTCCCCAACTACCTGTCTCCATAGGGGTTCCCCAAGGATCCATCCTTGGACCCCTACTCTTCTCTGTTTACACCAATAATCTAGCCTCTGCCACCAAACATGGCACACTCATACAATACGCAGATGACTCGACCATCATCTTCTCAGCCCAGTCCCTACTCAAACTGCAAAAAGTCACACAGGAAGCCTTTTCCTCTGTTGAAACATGGTTATCCGATGCCCAATTAATACTCAACCCAAACAAAACTAAACTACTCATCTTCCAACCCACCAAACATACTCAAAACAATTCTCACTTTAACATCACAGCAAAAGACAACACCACTATATACCCAACTGAATACACCAAATTGCTAGGAGTGGAAATAGACAATAAACTAAAATTTGACATTCACATATCCATGACCATAAAAATAGTCCACAAAAAACTAGGAGCGTTATACAGAAATAAGCAATTTCTCACCAAAGCAGCAAAGATTTCAATAGCAAATTCCCACCTTATCTCCACCCTACTTTATGCCTCTCCAGTATATACCAACCTAAGGCAATGTGATCTAAACAAGCTAGAGACTTGCTACAACAAAATTGCCAAATTTGCCACAGGGGCATCCTACCGTAGTCACCACTGTCTCTCACTTGCTGAATTGGGCTGGATTGAACTCCCTCACCTCCTTCAGTGGTGTCAACTCTCACTCACCCACAAACTAGTAAACCATCCACTAAATGTCCCATCCCTCCAGAATCTACTCCAACCCTATCGCACAACCAGACCACTAAGATCCAGCAACAAAAATCACTTGCAGATCACTAAAGCCAATAACTGCTGGTGAAGCACTATTCTCTTGCGCCATAGCCAAATTATGGAACTCACTCCCACCCACAATACCTCCATACCATCATGCACCCACTTCAAAACTTTACTAAAAGCGCACCTAAAAACATGCTGGCTATGCCCTTGCAACTCCCACTGTAATATCATCCACCCCATCCAACCACTACCTTTCTTTCCACTCCACTAACTACCTTGATTATAACAAGCTCAGATGCTCATAAGCCTAGTACTTATTATACAGCAGGAACTTCTCATTTAACATTTGTTAATGTCTGTTATGTACTTCACAGATAAAGATTCTAGTTGTCTACTGATGTACTATGTTCTTCATCTATAAAAATGTTGTAAGTAATTGCTATGTTAAATTGTTAATCGTTATGTAATCCAATGTAACTACTGTCTGTTTATTTAACTGTGGAGCTTTTCTCCCCGGGCCTCCGCTGAAAATGGACCTACGTCCAGTCGGACACTCCCGGTCAACAAATTTAAATAAATAAATATATATATATATATATATATATATATATATATATATATATATATATATATATATATATAGTTGTAGTTGGTAAGATTAAACATTGCTTGTCCTTTGTTTTTCAGACAGACTGCTGCTGCGTGTGTGAGATTTCACTGGAAATTT
Source organism: Protopterus annectens (assembly GCF_019279795.1). Classification (NCBI taxonomy): domain Eukaryota; kingdom Metazoa; phylum Chordata; order Ceratodontiformes; family Protopteridae; genus Protopterus; species Protopterus annectens. The sequence continues at coordinate 1,983,738,550 of NC_056741.1, read as the reverse complement.
GCCCTTTCTCTGGTGTTGTGCAATCATGGTGTTGGTATCTATAGTTAGGGTGTTAGGGGTGCATGGGAGCTTGCCTCCCTCTAAAAAATAGTATTTTTTCTTTCAATGTTTTGTGATTTGATCTAAAAAATCTCTCTCTTTTTTTGTTCGCTCTTTTGAGCATTTTATATTTGATGCGACAATCCATCTATCTATATCTATGTATATCTATATATCTATTTCTATATATCTCTATATATATGTTTATATCTATAGTTATATCTATATCTATATCTATATATATATATATATATATATATATATATATATATATATATATATATATATATATATATATATATATATATATATATATATATATATATATTCACACACACACACACACACACTCACACACACACACACACACACACACACACACACACACATATATATATATATATATATATATATATATATATATATATGTAATCTGGCTACACGATCATTGATCAAAAGCGGTGTTATCAAAGACAAAACTCTTTCAAGAAACAGCCCCCTCTCAAAAATAGCAAAGTGCTTTTGCAAGGTAGCAAGTCCCCTGTATCCACACACCCTCTAAAACTTAAATATACCAACTCCAAGATCACACAATATTGGAGGAAAAAATCCTCCTTCAGTATTTAGTGATCTCACAGATGACTTCACTCATCACAAAATAAATGTGAACATGTTACCTGTTGACCACATAGTAGGTATGCTTCCACTACAAGTGTTTGATTCCCAAGCACTCCTAAACAACTGTCTTGATGACAGGGACTCCAGCATCTTTAGGCTACTGCTCAAACCTGAGTGTAAGTGTGGACAAGCAGCTACCGCACCATACCTGAACACATTATTCAAGGTCAAGTGAGGTATATATGGCAGCCTTGGCCATGGGGAGGTGTAGGAGTGCAGATTATAGCAGCAATCAGGTTTTGGGAGAGGAGAGTTTTAGGTTTATGGAATAGAGTTTTAGGGTATGGATCAGGAAGAGAGTTTTAGGTTTAGGGAATAATTGTGGGGACTTTAGGGTTAGGGAGAGGAAGTGGAGTTTTAGGGTAACACCGATGACTTGGGTTGGGAACTGTTTGTGAGTTTTATGGTTAGAGTTAGAGCTCTGGTAGGGCTATACAATTTTATAGTCTTTGGTGATGGTACCATTTTGTGGGACATAGAGCACTTGATTTTCCAAGAAAGAGGAAGAGACCAATTGTGTGATAAGCATCTAGCACACAAGTACCGACATATGTGTGTGTGTGTGTGTGTGTGTGTGTGTGTGTGTGTGTGTGTGTGTGTGTGTGTGTGTGTGTATATATATATATATATATATATATATATGGTTTACTATCATAATGTTGAATGGAAAAACGTATTTTACTCATTAAATGGATTTGTCAAATTTGAAATTTGGTAATACTGATAAGGCGGAATGTCGAAAACAAATATCGCAAAGGTCGACATTCTGAATTATTTGAAATTAATTAGTTCTTCACTTGCACTCCCCTCTGTAAAGTGCTTGTCAGATGTTCGAGTGTCCAGGCACTCAAACATCCAAGACCCTCTTAAACAACCATATAAATGTACTTGTTTTCACGCTTTTGCAGTGGGGCAAGACCCCCCCCCCTGCACCTTCCCATACCCCCTGTGAATTATATATACCAACTCTGAGATCGCACTATAGTGAGGAAAATGGTAAATTTCCTGTTCCGCCCTGTACCGGGATCTCCATTTATAACACTGACTTCAAATCAGTGAATGCAGACTCACTTTTGTTCAATTTCAGTCAAACACTTTGTTCAGAATTATGAAAACTTAAAAGTAAGCATTCAATTAAACATTATTTGATCTAATGCAATTCCACATTTTGATAGCAAACCTACTGCTTCTGTTTATTTATATAATTTAAGTGTCTTACTGGAGCAGGCTATGTGGAAAATTGTTGCAACGTTGACTTAGGGGTTTAACAAAACTGATGTTTATTTTCACCTTTTTGTCAAGTTTAGAAAGAAATTGCACTGACTATCCAGTACATTAGGTGTTTATTTAATCTCTGAAAGTGAAATGTAGGTTTTTGAGACCTAGAAATTATAATCATCTGCAAGGGACAGTTGGGGACTGTGGACCACAAATGCAGCAGACATATTTTATTATTGTTTTATAAGATCACCTGTGATTATATTGACAGTATTATAAGACATTGTAGTAGCTATTCACGTTGAGACCCACTGGTTTAAATACTTTAAAATCTTAAATATAAGGTTAATGTTTTGATCTACTAGAAATGATTAATTCATGTCTGAAATCCCAACAGTATGTGCAATTCACATGAGTTGTACATTTTATAGAGAAAAGTTACCTTATTTTGGTTCTGAAGTAAGCTTGTATAGATTAAGGATTATCCTCACTCCGATAACCTTCCATTGCATATTTTACATACAGTGTAATTTCCATATAAAATACCTAGACTTGCAGTTCTTTTACAGATGAAAACAAATTGAAATAGCTTTAGCACCTTTGCAGTCCTTACTTATGATAGAGATTTCTCATGATTTCTCATCCTAGAAGATGGGGGTTAATTTAGCTTGTGTTCCTAATGCAAGCATCTTTATGCCTATTGCATCCTACGTTGCTCACGCTCTGATTTCTTACTGCTGCTTCTCTCTGTCCATTTTTTTCTTTCACTTCTTTCGGTATGAATTACGCTCTTTAATTTCTTTGGCTGTATGCAAGTCTTATTTCATCTTGAGAAGAAAATATATTGGTTACTTTAATGGACTTAACTTACTCATAAGAAGAGTTACTCCATCACTTTGTAAGCAGCTGCATTCTAGAGTGGCTGATCGCCTAGACCTGCATTTGGCATGCCCTGCTCACTGTTGTTTTGAAGATCTGGAAGTTGGCACTGTAGCTTCCAATGGGTGAAACCTAAGCTTTTTGATAAAATCATATTATATCCTCACATTTCAAAGAAATGTTCATATCTCTGGACCCATGGGGATTACTAAAGAAGTGTAAATGGCAACCTCTTCAGCACAAACTGTTTTATAGTGGTAGTGTTCTAAGTCTTAAACTGGATTTTATAAGTCAGAGTAAATATAGAAACTATTAAATGTGTAATATTTTGTAAACAACTTAAGTATCTAAGCAACCACTTAAGTTACACTCATACTTTCAGCAGCAATTTGCTCATCTAGCTGAGAGCTTTCATATGGGGCTAAGCAATTCTGTCTGCGCAATTTGTTTGAGATATTTAGAGATGTGAAATTCAGGACAATATAAATAAATGTTATATGAGCAGTAATTAATATCTCTTTAGCTGCACTAGGCAGAGTTTAAATATCAATGCAGTTGTGTTTACCTTTGTGCAAGCTTCGAGATGAAATCTTTAAATACTTTTTATGTAATATGGGTTTGGAATTACTAATGTAGATATGGACCAGCAATATTTAACTCATAGAGTCGTCAGTAGGATGTAACTGCAGAAATACTTGGAGGGGTCGCTAGGGTGCACTGAGTTAAACCACTTCTTGCAATCAGCCAGTCAGGCATGGGTCCACCATTCCTTCATTTCCGGGGTTTGCTACATCATGCTCTGTAGTTATTCTCCCCAAGATGTAGTGTGACACTTTATTACTTCCCCAGGTGTCCAACGTTGCAATTTTTCTCATGTCTAGCACTTCCACACTGCTCTTTTCCAACACCATATACCCCCTACTGCACATATTCCCTTTACTTCTTGTGAACCCCCTCATTTCCATTGGCTGTTCCTAACTGGGACCATTTCTTAAATCTTGGCACTGTTATGACTGTTCCTAAAGGAGCCACTTCCATTTAATTTACATCTAGTTCATGTCCTTACAGTTTTTCTTACTGAACTCAACAGTCATCATAATGTACCCATCCTCTAGCATTTTTCCTCTAATGGTGGGAAAACTTAAACAGACTTTTTAGATCTTGAAGTATTCAGAACACTATTCACACACTTGGCATTTGAGCAGTAATACCATCATTGTCTAAAAAAAGCCAGCTGTTCCTTATTTCTTGCCATTCTGATGTTTATCATTGTGATTTGCCAGGTAAAAGACTGGTAGCACTCTTCCTACTAATTCACAGGAAGATTCTGAGTACTATAAATGCCACTTGGCACAGCAACAAACTGACAAGTTGGTGAGTTCATAACTGAAAAGTTTAAACTGTGCAATAGGTCAGAGTACTTTCTACTGTGTATCTCTTAATCTTATAATGATAGGCATACTCTTCTTTATGGTCACTTTACTAAGCCTACTACTTACTAAGTCATTAAAGCCTACTCCTATAAACTGTTGAGTGAATTCCCTTACTACAAATATCCATGTGAAATGCCATCTCAAAATACTCTTTAATACAGATAGTTTTAAGGCAAAATTTTAGCAAATTTGCTGTGGTTAACTGGACTCTAGCTAGTCCTTTAAAGTAAAGACAAACAGTTTTAGTCCTACCTGCTCTTTGACCATAATGGAATACTGCCCCTTACTAGCAGTGCTGCATGTTAAGAAAACAAAACATCAGTGTCAGCAGTCTAGTTTTGGACATTTACCAGTGAGTATGAGAACCCAGTCATTTAGAGCTTTTTCTACCACTGAGTGCAGCTGCTTTTCAGCAATTTTCAACACTGCCCTTGAGGTTCTGCTAATCAAACTATTGCCTGTATGAAATAAATATTCACTTTAAGGAATAGAAAAGTATACGCTAGTTCACTCCTACTGTAATTGGTGAAAATGAAAAATAAAACACTGTCTGCTTACAAGGAAGCAAAACAAATAACTGATGGGAGCTTAAAAAGGTAATTTGAGGATATGAAGATGTTCTTCGTGTTTCAATGTTGGAGTCATGACTTGTGAGTTATCCCTGCTGGGTAGCCATCGGCCGGCCTAAATACCAGAGCAAAGGATTCCCTCCTGTGTTGGCTGTTCCAGGACTGTGGCTGACATCAGGTCATCAGGGCTATAAAGAGTGGCTACGGATGCCATTACATCAGTCTTTCTTGCTGTGGAGCCTGAAGCAAAAGCAAGTTTGCGAGTGCATCGGTTGGTCGTTGCCAGAGCAAGGGAAACCATCTAAAGCTAAGTACATTGTTGGAGTACACCTCCGGATACATCTCCCCCTGCCGGTATGTTGACTCTTTCTCACTCGGTCAGGTCTGGATCCGCTTTGCAGGCACCGACTTCCACTTAGTCACCTCTGATGACTGAAGCCAGGATTAGACTGACGACAACGCCGTTGGTTAAACTAACTTTGTACAAGACTACTGACCTGTCCTGGCCCAAGCCTAAGACTACCCACAAGACGGTTGCTCCCCAAGGACCCAGCCACCAACCTATGACCAGCCAGCCTGTCCCCCAGTCACGGCAACTGCTCAGAATCACAGATGACTTGATGACTGTTATCAGGGGAAGCCAGCCCCACCCCCCCACTCCAGCCAAAAGAAAAAGGGACACCTCCCCTGAGGTCCTGTCTGACCAGGAATCAGTGGAATCTGTACTTGAGGAGTCAGACATGGAAGACCCACCTTTTCCAGCATTTGAGGACTCTGATGATGATGATCCCATTCCATCTGCCTCTCCCCAGGGACCTTTCTTTTGGGGAAACCTTAAACTCCCTCAGAGAACACTTTCAATGGGAGGCTGAAGATTACCCTCAGTATAGCAAGAGACTGAGAGAGTTCCTTGACCTGCCTCAGCATAAGCCTCTGGCCATTCCTCCTGTCCTGGATGTAGTAGAGGATGTCTTTCTAGAATCTGCCCTTTCACCAGACTGTCTGCCCCCAGCACCCAGGAAGCCAGACAGATATTATAGGGTGCAAAACACCCACAAATATCTTTTTAATACAAAACCTTGGCTGACCTCTGATTTCTCATAGAATTATCCCTTCTGTATTATATCATTGTCTTACTCAGACAAAGCACATTGCCACATTTATAGAAATCTGCCTTTGACTGTTCCTGTCCCCAGAGCAGGACTTCCACAACTGTGGAAAATTTAGGCCCATTGGCCTTATACTCCCTCCATTCTCTAAACTCCAGGAAATTGTTGCCTCTGACTGGTTAAAATCCCACCTCTGTAGTCATGGTCTACGTTAACATGAAAAACATGGTTTTCACAAAGGTTCACTATTGCATTCATTACCATCACCAACACCATATTTAAAGCAGCCTGTTCCATGAGAAGGGATAATCTTTGAAAGGCATACATGTCCCTCTGTCATATCCTGTTTATGTCACAGATGAGGTTTAGGTCCTTAGAATGGGTATTTCTGATGCTGTTTGTTTTCCAAATATGCAACATATCCATCGGTGTAGGGTCAGAGGATGCCTTGTGGCTAGGTATAAGTCACCACACAGCAGTTTGTAGGAGATGACTCATATAGGACTTGTAGTTTACTCCCTGTATTCTTTTTATGAGAAACCTATGTTGTCTGTCAATAGATTTCAAGTGCCTGGTCAGGTACATGCTAAAGGGTGCGTTGTACTCCATGATTGCTCAGATGAGAGCAGAGTACAGAGGAACAATGACCTCCTTGGACCTGGATACAATTCTCTTACTTAATAAGTTGTAGAACATAGAATTCTTCACTCTTAATGTTTACAAAATCCAAGTAAAGCTGGCAGTGCTCCTTTCAACTGCCCATAGTGTTGTTCTTCCATTTTTGGTACAGTGTAAAGAGTCCTGTGTACTACCATTGAATATTGCCCCCCCCCCCACACACACACACACATATACATGCAGTATTTTACTAATGTACATACCCTTCAAGTCCTGAATAAAACCTATATATTTGTGGTAAGAGTACCAGTCATGAGTCTATATCAGTTTGTTGCAATACAATTGCAGCGAACACTGGATCGTCGACCTTCATTCAGCAAAAATAGTTTCAGCGATTCACTGAATTTACCAAGGGCAAGTAAATACTTGCCTTACAGAACAACTTTGCCCTTTTCTCCACTGTAGTGTGATTTCAGAGTTGGTATATATAGCGGGGGGGTGAAGCCCCCCACTTGGGTGGCTTCGATTTGCATAGCTGTCGGTCCGTTGTGCTGTAGTGTAAGTATTTACTTGCCCTCAGTAAATTCAGTGAATCGCTGAAACGATTTTAGCTGAATGAGGGTCGATGATCCTGTGTTCACTGAAATTGCATTGCGATGAACCAATATACACCCCCTAAACACCTAGGAGCAAACTACCTTGACTTCTCATACAGAAGCACATATTCCTGTTAACCTGCATAGTGCTATACGAACCTTTGACCTTTGTCCACTGCTTATCTCTGATATTTGATGTGCAGTACTGCACCCACAGTAGAACATTTAGAACCTCTTCCTTCTTCAAGCTGATTTTCTTCACTCCTAGACAATAACCGTCACTCTGACTTCTAAGCTGTCTTCGTCAGTGGCCCATGTTAGGAAATAATGTACTCCACATGAAATGGCACAGCCACCCCAGCAGCATTTTCCTGTTGTCTTACAGATGAATAGCAAATGCCCATATAGAATAGTAATGGCTTAAGTAATCTTTGTCTGCTTGCCCTCTGTCTAATAATGCTCTCTGCTGCTGCTGACAGTAGTTTATTTTGTATTTATGTATCAGTTGGACTCTTGCTGTTGTCCTTCTCTATCTCACTATCCTGGATGCAGAACTTTATGAATCTTTGTATACCTGTACCTATGCCATCTCCCTTTACTAATTCTTCTTCTTTGGTTTGTTTACCATAATTATTTACCTCTTTCTGCTTTATTATGATGAGAAAAGATCCACATCTTGTAATTAGTCATTATAAGCAAGTTTTTAAGTTCACAATTGTTTTTGCGAAGTTCTGCTGTATTGTCTATAATAGTATTAAGTCATGTTTTTTTTCTAATAGGCCTTGCTTGTATAGTGCCATTACACAAGGGTGCCCCAACCATGGGCCATGGCAAGTATAGACCCATTAGTCTCATATGTGAAGTTTACAAACATGTTATCTCAGACCTCATTAATTTGGACATAAAAAATCTCTTAACCATTGGCCCTCATCAGTTGGGCCTTATCAAAGAAACATTGTGCCTTTTTAACCTCATTAATTTATTTTAAAAGTCACTAAAGCAGTAGATAGTGGTGATGCAGTACATAGAGCATATCTAGACCTGGCCAAGCCCTTTGACAGTATTTCCTATGCAGGCATTGTTAACATAAAATTCATAAGAGTTTCAGGGCTATTTTAGTGTGATGTCTATTCCTGGCTAATAGTCATGCCTAGGCTGTACATCTTTTCTCAAGACGGTTTAGGCCATTTCGTCCTGGAGTAAATTTAAGAGCACCTATGAAATCATCCAGGTTCCATTTGAAGGAAGATATTGAAATGCATTGCTTAACCTGCAGATGAAGTTTATTTCAGAGAAGAGAGAGGCACAGGGACATGAATCTATCTCTCCATCATCTTCTGTGTATTAGCTGATGAAAGCTCAGGTCTCTGATTCTAATATTTGGTGAGTTGCTTGACTTTCTGAGATGTAAGAGGTCAGGGACTTTCACATCTCTAATTATGTGATAAGCAAGGCACAGCTCACAGTTCAGAAGTCAACATACAAAACAGATTTACAGAGACAGGGCTTCAGGTCTCTCTGATAACTAATGTTCTTAAGACTTAAAATCTTGTTTGTTAGGAGCATCTGAGGCTTTTTGAGTTTGTTGATATGTTGAGTGAGGTGCATACCGAAGAGAGTGTTGTACTCTGTAATGGGTCTAATTTGTGCTGAATATAGGGGGATGATATCTTCTTTGGATCTGGATGAAGTGCATTTTGGCTATTAGTTGTGCTAAGTAGAAGGCCTTCCTGACCACAGTTACCATGAGATGATCAAAAGAGAAGCTGTCTACCTTTTCTTTTAGTAAGGGCGAGTTATCTATACAATACGATGAGAATAATTTCTGTTTTCTGAAAGAAGCAATACTACATTTTAACATTTAATTTAAGCCCATTATCTATGCACAAAGTATTAACTAGCGTCATTGCAGATTGCTGAGGGGGTTTTGACAGTTACACCCAGTTTGCGGTCATCTGCAGATCTGTTTAACCAGATGCCCTGGTTATCATTTTTTAAACCAGAGAAGTGGAAACCAAACAGAAGGCCTACTACCAACCCCTGGGGGACTCTACTGGTAACCTTCACTTTATGCAAAGAAGCAGTTAGTACATGAACTGTGTGGGATCTGTCTTTTAACCAGTTGTCTGTCCATCTCTCCACATAAGGATTTCCCTACAATTACAGCATGAAATATGGTATTGAATGCTTTAGCCAGATGGAGATAAGCTGAATGAAAAACATGACAACTGTCAACAGCTTGTGTGACCATCTTGAGAAAAATTATCAAGGTTTAAAAGGCATGATTTTCCTTTGATGAAGCCGGATTGTTTGGGTTAAGCCTAATGAGATTCTTGAGCTCATTATTAATTAGATTAGTTATGATAGACTCCGAAGCTTTACAACTCGTACTCAAGGCTGATTGGTCTGTAATTTCTAGGGTCAGCCTTGTGGAAGAGCATCACCACAGCAATGTGCAAGGATCCGGGTACCTAGCCTGTGGTTCAGCATAGGTTAAATAGTTTAAGGAGAAGTTCAGCAAAGGCCTGTTTCATGCTGTTTAATAAGCAGCAAAGTATATTGTCAGTATTCATGCAGGAAATGTTTGGGATTTTGATCATACCATATGTACATGTTCCTTAGTGATGGTGGGGATTATAAGGGAAAATGTGGTGTGTTTTGTTTTGGAGTGAAGCTAGCAGCAAACTTATTTACTAGTACATTTGTGATGTAATTGGGGTTGTAGTGAGAACTCCCATTAAGGAAAAGCTCATAGCAATACTGAGTGTTATTTCTCAGTTTTGTTAACATGGGACTTGTAGTAATCCTTTGCTTCCAGAGCTAATCTCCGCTCATGGTTTGCATCACTGATCCTTATAGTGCTGCTTTTGGTGATATTTCTATACACTCTTCATTATGAGGAGTTCTAGCCTAATTGTACAGTTTAAGGATTTTTTTCTCATTATTAAATTTATGTCAGTTGACCACTGTGCCATTGTATTTATCTCTAGTTGGGACCGATAGGTCTATGCATTTGTCCATATGGGCATAAAAACTCCTTGACGAATTTATCTGTTGTATCAGGTTCAGTGGTAGTGATGTCAAGGGTAACTTTGGAGGTTTTTATCTTTAACTGAAATTCTTAAATATGGAGATGTTTTGTTAGAAAGAGATACGGTGGTTATAGTAGTTAATGCCATGAGTTTATGGTCCAACTTAATTGGAGGAAGAGAGACTAAGAAGGTGGACTAGGTGGAAGCTATATCTGCGAGGGCCAGATCCAATGTATTTTGCCCCCTAGGGGGTTCCCATTTACTCATATGTCATCATTCTCATTATTGAATATATTGCCCCTTTTGGCATGTATTTGTCTGCATATATCTATCAGCTTGAGAAACCTAAGATATTTATAACTAAAAAGATCATTGGCCTCAAAAACTTTATTTAGCAGGACAGACTGGCAACCCTCTCCTTGCAGTTGGCCTGATATAGACTCTTCCTTGAGGGTCTGTGTTTAACCTTTTTGGCCATGAAGAAATCCTGCCCTCTTTGACTTCCTGTTCCTTCACAGAACAAATGGTTCCACAGATACCTGATTTAAGGAACTAAGTGTTTATATCAAAAGACACTTTTGCATGCTAGATTCATATCCCAAAGTATCCTGTGCCACTGAAACAATCTTCCATTACATGCCACTGTTGCCATCTTCAAGGCAAATCTAGATAATTGGGTGCACAGCCTTACATTTTCCCTGGCCTTAGTGGCCTATCTTGCCTTGAGGCTAGAGGAAGCTTATGAACGTAGGTTATTGTCTACGCTTATGAGGGTCTGCAGACTGACTGCCTAGTACTTACTCATGTGAACTAAAATTGTGTTATGAACTCTTACGTTTTAGTTTTGAATGAACATCTCTTTCCTTAGATGTAAAATGTATAGCACACTGGATAGTCTCTCAAGTTCAACGTTTGCTTTATTTACATGGTGCTGAAAGTAATCTCATTCTCTGTGCCGATTCTTTTGTATTTAATTTTTCTTTGATCTGTTTTTATTTTTGTACTTATTTTTAACCGCAGCGCATAGTCCATGCTTTTGGTTTTATTTGTTTAGTTGTAAAAAAGTCGGTTTGACTTGTTTCCCTGATTCCTGTCATGTATGCACAGATATTGAGTTCACTGCCCTGTGTAACCCTGTATTTCTTTCTGTCTTGGATAAGACTGCATACATAACGGAGCTCTCTGTCTTGTGAATACTCTCATATGACATGTCTGCAAGGAAGTTTGCTTTGCACATGTTATGAAATTTTAGATAAATAACTAATTAGTCAAGGCAAGAAATGCCTTTTTAAAGCTATATTGTGAATCATGGTAATGATTACATATTTCTCACATGTTAATTTGTTTTTTACACTTAGATTTTCCCAGTATTTCCCAATTACTGAAGCAAGACTGATTTCCCTGCATTCTTTCATGGGCTTCCTCTTATATCTAGGAGCTGCAAAAGTGCTCGTTTAGTCATGCAGATCAGCTGCCTTTTCAAGACTTTGTTAAAAATGAGCACACACAGCTCATACAGTCTGTCAGAACAATGTTTAACAAGTATGCATTTATTCCATCTGTTCCTTTTTATCTTGCTACTCTATTTTTTTACTGGTTCTTGTTTCAGAATAATTTGTTTTCTTTAAATGCAGTTCAGCCATCAATTTTTTTTGTCTTAATCACTGCTTTTTCATAATCAGATGAGTTATGACACTTGTTAAAAGATGTGATTCTGTAGGTGATGTCATGGAAACCTGGGTGACTTGCAAGAAATGACTTTTGTGATTGCAGGATGTGACAATAAGTCAGAGTACTTGTAAGCAGAATGGCCTATGAAGGCCTACAGAAAAGCTCCTTAGTCATGGAGATTTCCTTTCCATTATTTTGCCATACCTAACAGGTACATGAAGGTCTAAGAAATGTAGTGCATCAGATCATTTTATCTAGAACACTGTGGACATGACGTGTCAGAAACACTTGAAAAAATTATATTGCCCATAAAAAACTGACCTTTATGCAAACACATGTTAACATATAAGAACGGTGTTATAAAAAGTGGGTGCCTATATTTGAACATGTAAAAGACCAGTGGCTTTGGCAAAGTACCACTCTCTTAACAGCTTCACATGTCCCATTACTTTAACTGAGCAGAACATTAAGCACTGATACCTTTTAGCTTCTAGAAGTATATCTTTCAGTACTCCTCAGCAACACTTTGATCTGGAGGGGGTTTATGGCCTGGTTGTGTCTCCTAGAGTTTTTTCTTAAAGGTAACTTTATTGGGTCTTCGGTAACAGTTGATGAAATTGAAGAAATAATACATTAAAATGACAAGAATATAATAATTTGGCATGTACATGTTTCATCAGGTCTGTTGTTCAGGAAAAGATATTTATACACACACACACACACACACACACACACACACACACACACACACACACACACACACACATACACACACACACAAAGTAAAAAATAACACATACATATATCACACACATTTATATATATATATTTACACACATACACAGTGGATATAAAAAGTTTACACAACCCTGTTAAAATGCTAGGTTTTTGTGGTATAAAAATGGGACCACAATAAATCATTTCAAAACTTTTCCCACCTTTAATGTGACCTATAACCTATACAATTCAACTGAAAAACAAATATGTTAGGGGAAAAAATATAAAAAAATAAAAAACGTACAATAAGCTGGTTGCACAAGTGTGCACACCCTTAAACTAATACTTTGTTGAGGCACCTTTTGATTTAATTACAGCATTCAGTTTTCTAGGGTAGGAGTCTATCAGCATGGCACATCTTGACTTGGCAATATTTGACTACTCTTCCTTGCAGAAGTGCTCCAAATATGTCAGATTGTGAGGACATCTCTTGTGCACAGCCCTCTTCAGGTCACCCCACAGATTTTCTATTGAATTTAGGTCTGGGCTCTGGCTGGGCCATTCCAAAACTTTAATTTTCATCTGGTGAAGCCATTCTTTTGTTGATTTGGATGTATGCTTGGGGTCATTGCCATGTTGAAATGTGAAATTCGTCTTCATCTTCCACTTTCTAGCAGATGCCTGAAGGTTTTGGGCCAAAAGTGACTGGTATTTGGAGCTGTTCATAATTCCTTCCACCTTGACTAAAGCCCCAGTTCCAGCTAAAGGAAAGCAACCCCAAAGCATGATACTGCCACCACCATGCTTCACCATAGGGGATGGTGTTCTTTTGGTGATGTGAAGGGTTGTTTTTGCACCAAACGTACCCTTTGGAATTGTGCCCATAAAGTTCAACCTTGGTTTCATCAGACCGTAACACATTTTGCAATATACTTTTGGGAGACTTGATGTATTGTTTTGCAGATTTCACCAAGCATGGATGTTTTTATGTGTAAGAAAGGGCTTCCATCTTGCAATCTTACCCCATAGCCCAGACATATGAAGAATATGGGAAATTGTTGTCACATGTAGTACACAACCATTACTTGCCAGAAATTCCTGCAACTCCTTCAGTGTTGCTGTAGGTCTCTTGGCAGCCTCCCTGTCCTGTTTTTGTCTTGTCTTTTCATCAATTTTGGAGGGATGTCCAGTTCTTTGTAATGTCACTATTGTCCCATATTTTCTCCACTTTTTGATGGCTGTCTTCACTGTGTTCCATGGTATATCCAGTTCTGTGGAAATTTTTTTGTGCCCTTCTCCTGACTGATACCTTTCAACAATGAGAATCCTTTAATGTTTTGTAAGCTCTCTGCGAACCATGGCTTTTGCTGTAGCAGGCAACTGAGTCAATGTCAGGAAAATCCTACTAGAACAGCTGAACTTTATTTGGGGTTAATCAAGGTTTCTTTAATTGATGGCAGATGTGTACCCAAGAAGACTGAATACTGTAATTAAATCAAAAGGTGCTTCAACAAAGTATTAGTTTAAGGGTGTGCACACTTATGCAACCAGCTTATTGTACGTTTTTTATTTTTTATATTTTTCTTCCTAACAGATTTGTTTGTTTTTCAATTGAATTGTACAGGTTATAGGTCACATTAAAGGCGGGAACAGTTTTGAAATTATTTTATATATATATATATATATATATATATATATATATATATATATATATATATGTACATGTGTGTGTGTGTGTGTGTGTGTGTGTCTTAAGAATATATAAAGCAAATACATTCTTTTTTGCTACCTTATGCATTAGCATCAGTGGGAATGCAGCATGCATGTAATCTGTTGAAGTTTTTTTAATGCTGAAATGTTAATGAAAACTAATGGTGGGAAATGTTTGGCCAGGTTATAAAAAATGTCATGTTTTTGAAATGGCTTCATATTCTTAAAAGTAGCAAATTTTATGGAGTTATAATCACATTTTATTCAGGTAGATCCAGAAGGTGATAACTTAAATATAAATGTAGTTTTTGACTTTTAGTAGATGTATCTTTTAGTCTATCTACACGTATATCAGTTCTTTTAGATTGATGTTTTTGCTACTTTTCATATTTCTGTCTGGAAAAAGAAACACTTAAGGCAGGAGTTAGATTAAAGCTTAAGATTTAAATCTTAAGATTTTTATTCTGCATGTGCATATGAAAGATATATACATATTTAGGTAGTCTGGAGCACTTCCAAGAGACAACTGAAACAGCTGCATTCTTGTACACCAGTTCCCCATAAATTTGACCATAATGAAAATGTCACAATTTTTTAAAGATTTATGATCACATCAGTAATTCATGTCGGCTTCTTTTCATGGATACCGATAATGTCATAATTTGTGCCTAGTTTATGTAGGATACTTGACGATCTTAAGTGAGTTTGTGTTTATGCTTAGGCTACAACTTGTAAAACTGTTAGCTGAATGTTAACAAAACTTTGAGTCACAAAACATTATTTCCAATAGTTTGTATAATCAGAGGTGAAAGTAGTGCTGTCATTTTTAATTTCCTTTTTACACTGAACCTTCAGTATAAAGAGTGCATTTTGAATTGTGCATGTAAGGCACAAGTTTTATATCCATCATTTAACAGAAATGTATCACAAAACAATGGCAGTGAACTTTGACTAAAAACAATGCATCTTTAGGCCATCCATGCATAACACTCATTACATTTTTTTCTCTTAACATGCTTTGCAGTTTGGTTTATAATACACATTCAGAATGCCAGTTTTGTTTTCTACATAACATAACCAGACAATAACATCCAGTATGGTGGGTATTATCAGGCAACGAACAGATCATTCAGGGATCCCCCATGTGTTTCAAAAGTCCCTTGAAAATTTTTAATTTTCTGGTAAATCATTTAACATTACTGTTAATCACCATGGCAAGGCCAGCCGAAGGGCGGTGTAAACATTGACTGTTGAAGTGACACCCCAACACCATGTGTACATGTGGGAAAAGGGGTTATGGATGGACAGATTACTGCTAATCAGTGAAGCCAGACATTATAGTTTCTTGCTTGCTGTGCACTTATGCTGTACTGATGATGTGATAACAAGACTGAAACATGCAGGTCCACAACTAGTGGGGTTTGGTTTTATTGGCCTAAATTTGTCCATTAATCCACTTAAAAAGAAATAAGTCATGGGGATTCAGAACCAAAATATAGTTGAAACACCCGGTGTGCTTAAGGGGTCATTTGCATATATTCCATAATCCTCTTTTACAAGAGGCTTCAAGGAATCACACAGTGCAAATTCTAACATTCTTCAAATCCAAGTATACCAGAAAGGATTGAGGAAGTAATACAGGAAGAAGTGTCAAAAGAGACAACATCCTGGAAGAAGGAACCCTGAGACACATATTGAGAAAAGACAGGTCTAGGGCGTGCCTCTGTGACCCCTCCTTCATGGGAACCAGAAGCATCCTGTAATAAAAAAATGTTCCCTGCTAAGACAAGGGGATAGGGTGGATGGTTTCCTGTACCACTAGATCTTGCAGAACTAAAGGAAAAGGTGGGGGCTGAAGAAGGCCTGAGAATGGGTGAAAAGGACTTCCAAGCTATAAAATAACCATTTTTGATAATGGAAAGTACCCAAACATCTGTGGTTATCTGTTAAACATGAAAATAAAAAGTCTACCTGAGGGACAGAGGAATGTGGCCGAGGTATAGGAGTGACTGAATGTCAAACAGAAGCAGATTTGTCAGGGAACAAGGCTTTTGACTCTTAGCACCCTGCGAAGGCTTGTCTGTAAATATGCTCCTAGGAGCTGTTTTGCCCTAGAAGGTTGTTAAGGCTGACTACGAACAAAGGAAAGCTTAGATGAATAATTTCTCTGAAACTTAGCAACAGGAGAGACAAAGATTTGTTTCAAATCCTGCATAACTTTACCCTTATCCTGAAAGGTCTTAAATAATTCAGCCACCTTAATGCTAAATAGATTCTGTTTCTCTAAGGGAGAATCCAATAATGTGGTCTTGATATCTTCAGGCAGAGCATAACCAAAAATACCTCCTCATAACAGATCCAAATGCAGCTGCTATAGAGGAGGCATCAGCAGAGTGACGAGCCATGTGAGAAGCAGAGTCAGGGAGATCAGCCAGAATGCCCCCAAGTTGGGAGAGAAGAGCCAGAACATACCTAGTCATATGGGTCTGTTAATTAAGAGCCCTAAAGGCTAAGGTAGCAGAAATATATACTTTTTTACCGTGGCTTTCCATGGAGTGGCTGTCCTTATCAGAAAGTAAAGGCTTAGAAGAAACCAGTAACTTGGGGGGTTTATCAGTGGCTACAGAAATAACGTCAGGATCAGAGGAAGGGCTTTAATATAAAAACTGTTGAACCTCAGGAACTTTATAGAACCTATCTGGTTTCTTAGGGGCAGTAGTTTGAAAGTAAGGGGCCTGAGAAACTGCACCGAAAGTATCTAGAAAGGTAGCCAGCATTGGAGGCACTACAGAAGACCAAGAAGAATCTATTTGCAAGAGTTTATAGTATCATTTTGAACCTGGGAACAGATGTACTTAGTGTTTCATCATATGGACCACCATATCCCAAAAAGACAATTTCTCCATTGCAGAGTCAGGAGAAAGTGAATCCTCTTCCACAGACCCCAGGGAAGTGAAGAGTGAAACTGAGAGGAGTATGCCAGTGACTCCTCACGAGAATCTAACTTCTATTCTGAGGATTCAGTTCCTAGGATGTTTGGAAGGAGTGGAAAACCAGGGAACAAAAACATCAGAAAATGCTTGAGGAGGCATTTAACCATAATAACACTGAAAAGCCTGAGTAAACTCCTGCTATTCATTGTGTGGATTCATAGCCACAAAGGCCACATGCATAGTTTTTTGATTATTTTTCAAAGGAACATCAGATTTAACAAATCTAGGAAATTCAGACACCTGCCTAGATTCAATGAGGGCATCAGGCACCTCTTTTCTAACAAGAATTTGGGGAATCCCCCCAGACCCCTCCAAAATAATCAGCCATGGTCCCTCCCACCACATCTGCACCAGATATAGGAACAGCCTCAGCAAACGTGCAGGTAGGCAGCTCCATGTCAGCCTCCAATTGGGTTGTGGCAGAAGGAGTTGTCAGCAGCACCAGACAGACCTCAGGTTCTTCATCCAGCCCAGTGGTGATGTCTGGTGGTTGCTGGGAAGAAGAAGGATCAGTTTGTGCCTTTTTGCATTTTTAAGTGGCAACTGAATGTCAGGGTGGGTGGATTTAGTCATGGCACCCTGAGCCAAAAGCTTCACTCGCTTGTTTTCCAAGTAAATAGAAAGTGACAACAGACAACTGTGGAGTGATGTTCTTCATTCCACATTGCTGCAGTCCTAACTATTGGGTAGTCCGCTGTCCAGTCGGCCCGAATACCAAAGTATACGGCTGACGTCGGTCACGGCGCATTAGACTGACGTCAGTACGTCAGGGTACTAATGCGCATGACCGACGTCATATCCTCAGTCTTTTTTGCCGCATGGTCCGATGCAGAAGCAGTTTTGCGAGTGCAGGTTGGCGTTCTGAAAGTTTCTGAAGTCAGAGTTTCAGACCGAATCAAAGTTGGCTAAGTACCCCGTTGGGGAATATTTTGGTTTTTTCTTGCCTCAGTATTTAACCGGATGTCAGAAAAAGTGAATAACTGTATTTCTTGTGGGAAACAGATACCTCATAGGGATTACCATACTTTGTGTATACCTTGTTTAGGGCCTGAGCACGATGTTGTTGGATGCCGCTCTTGTGCTAGATTTAACAAACGCACTATTAAGAGAAGGTTAGACTGTGCCAGGTTAGTGTTTGGGAAGCGTTGTAATTATAAAATGCCGTTGGATGCTCCGTCGCCCGCTTCAGCCAGAAAGCGCAAGGACAAAGCAGCGAAGCCTAGAGTGGAAGAACCGACAGTCCCGGACGTCGGTTCTTTAGAAGGCTCAGTGGAGCCGGAGGTTCTGCCAGGAGTTTCTTTGGAGTCTCAGGGAGAAACTTTACTGTTACAGGATGTGTCCTCTCAGGAAGTAGGCCAGGCTGAAGGGGCTTCTCAGGTGGCTGTTCTTCCCTCTCTTCCTAAGGTGGTTAGGGCCTCGCCTTCTGTTGCCAAGGCTTCTTTAAGAGGCAGGCCTACTTTAGCTTCAGTGGGGGTTTCTCCGAGTGTTTCAGGGTCCTTGCCTAAGAAGCATATGTTAAAAATGGCAGAGGATTTGATTACAATGATTAGAGGTTCTATGCCCCCTGCTGATAAGAGGCCTAGGGTGGAACCTGAGTTTGAGAGTTTTGAGCAATGTTCGGAGGCTTCTGAGTCTTCGGCTGAAGACTTGCAGGAGTATCCTCCTTATTCTGATTCTGATGTGGATGATTCTACTCCTTCAGCTTCTCCTCCTGAGGATTTTTCATTTTCAGAGACTCTGCATTCCATGAGGGAGCATTTTAAATGGGAAGGTCAAGATTTCTCTGATTCCAGAAAGAGGCTTAGGGAATTCTTGTTTTTACCCCAGCATAGGCCTTTAGCTATACCTCCTGTTCTGAATGTGGTGGAAGATGTTTTTGCAGAGGCTTCCCTGAATCCTGATTCTCTGCCTCCTGCCCCAGTTAAACCGGATAGGTACTATAGGGTGCCTGAAGCTCATAAGTATCTGTTTAAGAGTCCTAGGGCAGACCCGGAAACTGTCTCTCAGGGGCCTAAAGGTGTGAAGGCCTCTGTTGTTAAAAATCCTGTTCCTCCTGATAAAGAGGCAAGGGCTTTGGATAGATGGGGAAAGAAAGTGTACACTTCTTCCACTTTAGCCATGAGGCGTTGAATTGTCAGTTTCATATGTTAAAATATCAGAATTATCTCCTTTCACAATTGAAGTCTAAGGTGGATGCTCTGGCTGAAGGTATTGAGTGTAAAGAGTTGCAGGATTTAGTTCATGTTTCTGAACAAGTGGGAAAGCATTCCTTGCAGTGTGGCTTTGATGCTGTGCAGGCCTCCTCGAGGGTGGCTGCTACTGGTTCTGTTCTTCGTAGGCACGCCTGGTTGAGAGATCAGAACTTAGCTGAGCATGTTAAGACAAGGATTTTGGATGCTCCTTTACAGTCTGATGTGTTGTTTGGTTCGCCTGTGGAAGCAGTTTTAAAGAAAATGGAGGACAAGGCTAAGTCTATGCAAACTGTTAAGGATTTTTGCAGGTGCAGCCTCCAAGTTTAGTAGAAATTGGCCTACTAAGGGGTGGACTTATCCTGCTTATGATTCCCAGTCTAGGGGTAGGTCTAGACGTGGTAGGGGCAGGGCTCAAGGTTCTTTTAGGCCTAGGACAGGGAGTTCACCTGCTCAGACTTCTGGTGAAGGCAGGGGTCAGTCCTTTCGTAAGCAGACCCAATGACCTGCCTTTTCAGCTGCCAGTACATTCCCGCCTGGCAGCACCTCTGGGAGGAAGGCTGTCTCTTTTCAAAGAAAATTGGGATTTAATTACCCAAGACAGATGGGTTCTGGATATCATTTACCACGGTTACAGGTTTTATTTCCATACCTTGCCTCCTTTCAAAGGCATGCCAGACATTCCTCCTCTACAAAGAACAGAGGCTCACAGGCAAATTTCTCTGTTGCTTCAAATAGGGGCCATTCAGTCAGTTCCTGTGCCAGAAAGGGGCCTAGGATTTTATTCTCGCCTGTTCCTAGTACCAAAGAAGGGGAACACGTGGAGACCAATTTTGGATTTATCTATCCTCAACACTTATCTGGACATTCCCAAGTTCAAAATGTTGATGTTACAACAGCTTTTACCTCTGCTGGGCAAAGATCACTGGATGGTAACTTTAGATCTCAAGGAAGCTTACCTTCATGTGCCTATAAGACTAAGTTGCAGGAAATATCTGCGTTTTCGAGCTGGAAATTCTCATTATCAGTTCTCTGCATTGCCCTTTGGCTTATCTACTGCCCAGAGTATTCACAAAGGTTCTGGCTCCAGTGATAGCTTACTTCAGGCTAAAAGGAATTCAAATCTATCCTTATTTGGACGACTGCCTGATTCTGGCTCAAGAAAAGGAAGACCTTCTACAGCATTTGGAATATGTCATAGCAGTGCTAAGATGCCTAGGGTATTCTGTGAACGAAATAAAGTCCAGTCTAGTACCCTCTCAAGACATGTGCTTTCTGGGTGTGAGACTGAATACAGCAGCCCAGATGGCCTTTTAACCCCGGACAAACAAAAGAATCTTTCCAGTTACTTCCATCAACTATCTCTTCAGTCCGGGCTGACTGCAAGGACAGTCCTTCAAGCCTTAGGGTTCATGGCATCTTGTATTCTGGTGCTTCCCAATGCCAAACTGCATATGAGGAAGCTACAATGGTATCTCAAAAATCTATGGACACAGCACTGCCAGGATTTGGACACTGTCATTCAAATAATACCTTGCATTCAAAAGGAATTTTTGTGGTGGGCTCAGGAATGTCACCTAAACAAGGGACTCTCTGTGACCCGCCAGAGGCAAGTCAGATTCTAACGACAGATGCCTCAGACATTGCTTGGGGAGCTCATCTAAATGGAAAGTGGATACAAGACAAGTGGCCTGCCAGACTACAGCATCTACATATCAACATGAAAGAGATGTTAGCAGTCCAGTTTGCATTAATGGCTTTCAAGGAGTTACTTCTTCCAGGGCAGGTGTTGATTCTAACAGACAACACAACTGTCATGTGGTACATCAACAAACAAGGGGAACACATTCTTACCCATTGTGCAGGCAAGCAATGATTTTATGGGAGACTGCGCTCAGCTTGCAACTAACTCTTCAGGCAAGGTTTCTGCCGGAGCACAGAACTCCTTAGCAGATGTGTTAAGCAGACAAATCATGGATCCCCACGAGTGGAAACTGGATCTTCATGTATTTCAAAAATTGACAGTGTCATGGGGAACTCCAGACATAGATCTGTTCGCTTCTCCACTAAAACACCAGCTGCCAAAGTTTTGCACGAAGGGATTTCATCACACAGCTTGGAAAGTGGATGCTCTTTCTTTCAGTTGGAAAAATCTTCATGTGTATGCTTTTCCACCTCTGCCTCTTCTCCCAAAGGTGCTTCTAAAGGTCAGACAAGACAAGCCAAGGATGATTTTAATAGCTCCAGATTGGCCTCGGCAGCACTGGTACCCATTACTGAGGAGTCTGGTAAAGAAGCCTCCATGGCCTTTACCCTTGATTCCACACCTGTTGTCTCAGAGGGAAGGTCATCTGCTCAATGTCAAGCTTCAATCTCTTCATCTAACAGCCTGGCATATTCTGTTTTGAAAGATAGCAGGTCTCAACTTCCTCAACAAGTTTTAAATGTGATTATGGAAGCCAGAAGACCTAGTACAAGGAAAGTGTACGCAGAAAAATGGAAGAGATTTTTATTTTGGACTGCAGCAAAGAATTTGGAGATTTCTGAGCCTAATTTGAGTGTGGCTCTTCAATATCTTACTGAGTTATTGGGCAAAGGTTTGTCTTTCTCTTCCATTAAGATTCATGCTGCAGCAATTTCAGCTCACTATGATTGTGACCCACCATTGTTTTCACATCCTTTGTTCAAGCAATTTCTTAGAGGGGCAAAGAATATAAGACCCCACGTGAGCTCCTACTCCTGCTTGGGATCTCAATTTTGTGTTGGAGAAACTTACTCTACAACCTTTTGAGCCTGCGGCTACTGCTGAACTGAAATACTTGTCATGGAAGACTGCTTTTTTGTTGGCCATTACTTCTGCAAGAAGGGTTTCTGAGTTACAGGCCCTTATGGTGGTTGAGCCTTTCTTGATTTTTCATAAGGATAGGGTATCATTACGTACTAATCCTTCCTTTATGCCTAAGGTGGTTTCTAGTGTGGCTTTAAACCAAACTATTCATTTGCCTACTTTCTATGCAGATCCCCAAAATAAAGGGGAAAAGATTTTGCACACTTTAGATGTACACAGGCAATTGCGTTATTATTTAAGCAGGACTAAGGATTTTAGGCAGTCTCAGCAGTTGTTTGTTTCTTTTGCTTTGAGTTCGCAGGGCAAGCCTGTGTCAAAACAAACTATTTCTAGGTGGATTGGGTTTTGCATTGCATTTTGTTATTCCCATCATGGCAAGGAGATTCCAGCTGGGATTAGGCCTCATTCCACTAGGGCTACTGCCACTTCAACAGCATTTCTAAGGGGGTGGCTACTAAGGATATTTTGGAGGCAGCTACTTGGAGTTCAGTGCATACTTTCTCTAAGCATTACCACCTTCCTCTCTACTCTAAGTCTAGGGCTGGTTTTGCCACAGCTATTTTGCAAGGCATGTTATCAGCTCCTGCTTCCTTATGATTTGCCAGCCTCCCTTACCTCTGCTTTGGGATTCTACCCAATAGTTAGGACTGCAGCAATGTGGAATGAAGAACATAGTACAGTTTTGTACCTACCATAAATGTAGATGTTTGAGGATCCACATTGCTGCAGTCCAATTTACCCTCCCTCCTTCCCCTCTGTGTTTAGGGGTGGTTCTGTAGGTGAGATTTTATTCTGGTACTTTTGTATATATTGTATATATTTTTGGTGCAGGTATGTTTGGAGTTTTTGGTTTTGGCCTTGTCTTTTTAGGGTCTTCTGACATCTGGGGCAAGAAAAGACTGAGGATATGACGTCGGTCATGCGCATTAGTACCCTGACGTACTGACGTCAGTCTAATGCGCCGTGACCGACGTCAGCCGTATACTTTGGTATTCGGGCCGACTGGACAGCGGACTACCCAATAGTTAGGACTGCAGCAATGTGGATCCTCGAACATCTACATTTATGGTAGGTACAAAACTGTACTTTTTGGGGACAGATGCCTGACAAATCTCACACTGGTTGTGGGTAGCACCCAAACAAAAAGGCACTGCTTGTGTCTGTCTTTATGGAGACTCTGCCTCCCACACTCACATTTTCACTTCCTGGATGACATGTAAATTAAGGTAATAGAAAAAAGAAAGGAAGAGTCCCCAATGGGGCACTTATTTATAGAGGGCACGGTGGTGGACCCAACTGGGGTGAATGGCCTTGAAACCAAATTTAAGCTTAGCATTCAGGCTGACAGCAAAGAAGTTCTGAGAATTAGGCACTTGTAAGTCACATATGCACCTTAAGCCTGGCACATAAGATGTACATCTGACATACAATGCATGGAAGATGTAAAGGCTTTGGTATGCTGGCCAGATGTTTGGCTGTCCTCAGCAGGATATCCCAAGAGTAAACAATAATGCAATAGTGACAAGGAAGGACATCAGTAATCACAGCTTGTATTCCAGCCAGCTTCATCCAAATGCACATTAATCCTGCAAAGTCAGAAATAGAACAGCAAACAAAAGGGTCAGTTATTTTGTCTACAGTCTTCATACCCATAGTCTAGCCTACAGTATCTTGTTTGATTCTGACATTTAAAAATAAGAAAATAATGGTTACATTAATGTGTTTTTTCTCTCACGTAGACAGTAGTCACAGCTTGTATCCATTTTACTTCATGCAAATACATTTTAGTCCTGCAAGGCTAGAAATACAACAAAACCAGAAGGGTCAATAATTTTATCCATAAACATGATCTACCTAAAGTATCTGGCTTGACTTTTCTAGGATTAAAATATATATATATATATATATATATATATATATATATATATATATATATATATATATATATATATATACATACATATATATGTATAAAATTATTACATTTTATACATTTGTTTCACAGAACAGTAATCACAGCTTGTATTCTTGCTTGGTTCAACCAAATACATATTACAACAGCAAACAACAAGAACCAGCCATTAACAGACAATCTCCATACCCAGTGCCTAAATAAAGTATCTGGTTTGGCCCTGCCAGGATAACAATATCTATTATTATTATTTTGTCTTTATTGATCCAGGTAAGAGAAAAATAATTTCATTAATATATATTTCTGTCTCACAGAAACTGTAATTCCAGCTTGTATTCCAGCTTGCTTCACCCAAATGCACATTAGTCCTGCAAACTTAGAATTAGAACAACAAACACTAGGGCCAGTCATTTCATACAGAGATAGCCCTCAGTAGCCACTGCCTTCTCACTGTTAAATCCTCCCAAAATTGAAAAAACATGATCACATTAATGTATTTTGCTTATTACAAACAGTAGCAATAACGCTAGACTTGCAAAGTAAGAATTACAACAGCAAGATGCAGTGCAATTACTTCATCTTCAGACAGCCCCCATACAAATTACAGCCCAAAATAACTGAAGTGACCCTGCCAGATTAAAAAAATAAATAATGATTATCTCAATTATCAATTACAAAAATAAATAATGATCATATTGATGTATTATAACCAGTAACCACAGTTTGTATTCTACCTTGCTTCATTCAAATAGACATTAGTCTTGTAAAGACAGAATTACAGTATCTAACAGTAAAGGCAAATGTCATCAATAGGCATCCTCCAGACCCACTGCCTTCCTAATGAACCTGGATCTGACCCTACCAGGATAACAAAAAATAATAATAGTTACATTAATGGAGTTTTGTTGGACAGAAGCAGTTGCTTCAACTTGCATTTCAGATGATTTACCCAAGTACACAACAGTCCTGCAAAGCCAACATTCTAACCTTAAACAGCACAGCATGGCCAAGATTAAAAATATATATACCTTCTGCAAGCCAGAGAAATTGTAGGATCGACTGTTTTTCCTAAGCAAGATTTAAATATGCACACTGGATATGAACATACAAGACTCTGCCATAAAAATAACATTGTCCAGGGACAGGTAGCAGTAAACTAGTTCCTAAGCTTCCATGCATGCTCTTTTATTAGTCTGGAAGGCAGGATGATAGGTTAGGTAACGTGTGTGATAATGGAGGGGTATTTCCAGGAAAAAGAAAAACAGTGGAAAAAGGAAAAAATATACTGGCATTAGGCTCAAACACACGTTAATAACCATGAGAGACTACGGCAAGTAAAAAGTGGTGGAAAGAGTGATTTCAATGCACAGGTTTTTGCATAAAGAAATAATAGCAGTGTAAAAAAAGTGTATGGTTAGCCTGTAGTTGTGCTTTACATACCTGATGCTCTTTAATTCCCCCCTCATCTCCACATCACATTTAAATGTACTCTTCTCGGTCTCCGTCTCCCGTGCTTTTTCAGTCACAATGAGAAATGCAGTTGGGGGAGCTAATCAGGATCTTACAGTGAGCAGGTCATCTGACTAACTGAGTCCTCAAATTTCATTTCCCATTGTGACTTGTGACAATGCGCAGAAATGATTGCGTAAAATAAAACAATGCCATTATGGGGTGAAATGGGAAAATATATGGGCAAATGAGGTATACTGTTAACTGTGCACTGCGTTTGTTGTACATTTTCTGATTTCAACCAAAACAGGAAGAAGCTATTTATTTATTTATTTTTTGCACCAGGTTACTAAAAGGGGATTGAGAGTGCCACTGCACCAAGGCCCAAGTCCACCACTGCACACTTTACTTTATTCTTTGTTTATTTTTTTTTTTATTTTATGCTCACTAAACAGCAAAACCACACTAGAGGGGCATGAAAAAATGTTAGACATTTTTTTCATTCTGTGTTTTGTGGCAGCTTAGTATGCTGGCATGAAGCAGCAGACTTGTTTTTGTTTGAGCAATATCTGTACATTAATACCCTGTCGGAGAACGTTTGATATGCAATAGAGTATCAATGTCCGATTCTCCCATTATCTAATATACCTTAACAAAACACTTCTTTTAGCATAGTAGTTGTTTTTATCTTGTGATAGTTATTCTGAAATTCATTATACAGTTTGTATGACACTGACACATGTTTTGAGCAACTGGATAAAAGGTATATATAAAAATTACCAAAACTGTTTGCATTTGTGTGTGTGTGTGTGTTTGGGGGGTGCTGGAATTTTTTTTTTAAGGACTACGGCTTTGAGCACTTAAAAGACTACTTGTTCACCTCTTTTATCTTGAAGAAAATGCAAGGCTTTTATAAGCATAAAGTAAACTCAGATCAAAGTAAGTAAATTAAAAGGCAGCAACAACTGTGCTTTTACAGATAAAAGCCATGCACTTTCCATACTATCACTTCAGCTAAATGTTTGAAAAATGTATATATACATATTATACAAGTTAAGTCTGAAAGTTGTGATCTCTGTTTATCAGTGGTTGACAGATGTCATTTCAAAGAACTACTAAGGCAAATAATGCCTACCTCTAGATTCTGATACTGTGCATAATTTTGGGGTTACTTGGGTAGTAAGACTTTACTGGTCAGAAAATAGTACATTTGCCATTTTTTATGCAGTACTGCAGATTATCATCCCTGTGAATCATTTAATGACTAAATGTTGGGTAGCGTTTCACCTTAGCATCTTATAGTACCTCAATAACATCAACTAGGCACAAGGTGTCAAATTATGGGCAGTGACAAAGTGATTTTTTGCTGCCTATCCTATGTCAAGCAGGTAGAGGCAAATCTCTCTGAAACAATGTGAAATTTAAACAGGAAAAAATGGTGGGACCTTTAAGATTCATGGTAGTGTAAAAAGCGTAAATGAAACAATTTAAATGTATACAACATCTGGCTGATATCAAAAATAACTCTGGGATAAGATTAATTACATTAGATGGTAAAGTTTTCCCTTAAGAGAGTGATTAATGAGAAAAATGTATTATAAGCTGGGAGAAGCATAACTGTTCTTTCTGAAGGAAAAAGCTGGAAAAGTGAAATAAGCATGCAATAATGCCCAGCAGGGTGGGTGTTATCAAGACCAGTCAGGAGTGTTATAAAGCCCAGTAAAATAGCTGAAGTGCCTCACCACCACAGGAAGGTCTGTTATATCCCTGATAATGTCCATCCTGTTTTACCACTTGTCTCTGTAATTCAGCAACAGATAGAATCAATTTTTAAAACCCTTGCTTAACACAAAGGTCATCCTAACTTAAACTGGAATTACATCTTCTCCACCATTAAATAATAGATTATAATTTGGAAAATAGTTTCAATCTTTTAGTCTCCAATACAGAAATTCAGTCACAGAATTCCTTTTGTGATCGATGCCATCAACAATTGTAAAAGAGCATTTTTTTGAAAGTTTTATTACATTTTTAACCACGATTAAACAATGTATTATCTAATGATTATTAAGATGCATCTCTTCTACTTATTCATGATCTACAATATAAGTGGGAGAGAAGTGATGCAAAATAAACCCTAAATCAGCACCTTTAATTCTGTATTACATCACACCAGTCTCCAGCACTTCGTACCCAATAAACAGGTGCAACATTGCCTGCACTGTTATTATATAGTAACTCGGATGTCAAGTACCTGCCTCAGCTGCTCTATTGTCCTTAGTTTTCCAGACTTACCTTCTTATAGTTAAGTCACAAAATTATGTAATAACTATACATTTACAACAGCTTTGTAATATGCTAATTTCTTTAAAGTCAGATTTGCAGTAATACAGCATACATAGAATAGAAGACCAATAGGACATTAATGCAGTTCAGTGTTAAACTAACATTATTTTACACACTACACTTCTGGGAAAGTTGCATAAATTATACATTTGTGATCTTATGCAGCATAGAAGAATACCTCCATCATAAGTAGCAAGTTTCTTTTTATGAAGACACATGTTAAAAAATTCTTTGACTTTGTTACAAGACCAGTGAGTCTTCCATCCAGAATATACAGTCACCCTGCCTGACTAATGAAATAGAAAAAACATTAATATGTGTATTACCTATCACATTTGATAGGTAATACATTTGTTGAAAGTATTGAAACAAAAAGTAAGCACTATTTTAATCAGACAAGACTTCACTGAAGCCTGTCAGTTTACTACGTTTTCACAATTTTAATTTAAATGACAATTTTAATGACTGTTAATTGTAACAATGCATGATGTTTATTCTGTGGAGCTTTTCACCCCGGATCTCCACTGAAAAAGGCCACTAGATCAGTAGGACTTTCCCAGTCAACAAGTATCAAATAAAAAATAAAATAAAATAAAATGAATATGTATCTTGTCCATATTTCAAGCTACAGTGCTGCCTATACTTTTGGAGCCATTTTTGAAAAAAAGCAGTGCTTGGCAAAGGATAGCAATTGTTGGCTGAGCATTGCTGACTTCAAGAGCTTAGAAGGAATTTTATATTTGTCAGTATGTGCATTTTGAGATTTCTACACAGAAAAATTACATATATAGTAAAATAATACTTTACAATGTACACAGGGCTTGGTAAACTAAATACAAACCCAATGTATTAGTACAGATAACTGAAGTGGTTAGTGTTTAAACACTAGTGTTCTGTTAATTTTTGCTATGTGTTGTTAATGTTCATTTAAAAATGTGCTGCATTTTAAATCCAGGCATACTTGCTGAAATGCATACTTATTCTGGGCCCAGTGAACTAAGGTTTTTATGCTGTGTAATGTTAGTTTACAGATCATTTTGTTTTCCTAAACTATAGTAGAAGCTTCACTGTTGAATTTTGTAGTAAACAGTTTGCTGTTAAACAAGATTCCTGAAAAGCTCTCTACACTTAAAATTTTAACCAAATATATTAAAGTACACAACACCAGTAGCTATTTGTTGCTTGTAAATTTTCTAGCAGTACACAAGTGTACTTTGCTTGGGAAGATAACATATATGAGGCTGGTATACTGTTTGTGAGAAGCATTAGTGTTTTCCATTGTGCTGTTATACAAAACTCCATTTATTTATATACTTGATATTTGGTAAAAGGGTAAGCACTGCTGTTTCTTGGAATTTTATTGGACACAATCCAAACTGTAGAGGCAATAACAAATGTATATACAGTGAAAAATTGTAAACATTAGGAATGCATTATACAGTGATGATGTATAGATCTCAGCAAAATAGATTAATTAGACAAGCGATTACAAACAGGTAAATTGAAAACATGAACCAGTACAATCAATAGGTTGTAGAAGATGCAAAACAAAGGCAGAATGAATAAGACTGAGTTAAGTGGTGCCTGTATGCCATAGTCATCTTGGATATGTTTTAGTGCTTACTTCTGTATGTTGTTATCCTACTTCCACCTTCCTGGAAAACTGTCTACACTTACATCTGTAACCAAATATACTAAAATACACAACACCGGCAACTATTTATCTCTGGTGAATTTTATAGCAGTGTACTTTCCTTGGGGACATATCAAATAAAAAATATACTTTTTGTAAATGCATTACTGCTTTTTCCTTGTGCTGTTGTATAAAACCCCTTGCCACAGTCAGTTTGATTATGTTATGATGTTTACTTCTGGATGTTGTTATACTCTCATCTACAAGGCATTAACTGGTAGGTGTATATCACTTACTTAGTGTCAAATCATTTGCACTACATACACTAGTGATAATGGTCTAATTCTGCTTAACTTTCACTTAGCAGCAATGCAGGAGCCTCATTTGTGTATGTATCATTTGTGTATGTATACTTTTATGTGACAACAGGGAAACTGCATTGTCAGTAGCACACTCTCTCTGTTTCGGTACAGAAGGCTATGGGTTTGATTCCAAACCAGTTAGAATGATCGCTGATACTTCTGTGTAACACAAGGGGGGTGCTGCACTCCTGAGTGTGGTATCGTTTGGATGAGATGCTAAGCTGAGGCTCCAACATCTGCCTGAGTTGGTCGTAACTCAGGTGGATATGAAAGATCTCATGGCACCTATCAAAAAAGTAAGTATTCTTTATTTATTTATACAAACAATCTCTTATATTTATATAGCTATACATATATGTATATTTACACATATTCATAATTTTACTTACAATCATACTAAAGTTTCATCTCTATTAGACCTCCACTCCTTTTTCCATAGCCACCAACTAATTTTACTTAACATAGTTGCTAAAATCCATTTCCCAGTAAAAATAATTTCAAGCATTTTTTCATTCTATATAACATAAAATAATTTTTATCTATTCTTTAACGTATTCTTTACTTCTGTTCTTATATCTATATTTAATCATATCCATGTTTATTTTATCCACTTCTTTTCTTTTATGTTTTTGAAAAAATCCTAGGAAAGAACAAACAATTGAAAAAAAATCTTCTTTACATAGTTTTCCCCATAACTTTTTTACACTTTACATTTCAAAAACGTTTAGTAGTTCTTGACAATGTAAGCGTATCCGGTCACTTTTCTTTTTTACGTGGCATATTTCCTTTTACTGGCAATTTATCTATTACCAGTCTTCACAAAAAATATTGACATTCTGCTTTTTTTATTACAACATTTAGTTCTTATTTTTATAACTTAAATTTTTCCCAATGGTTTTACATAATAATGTTTATCCTTACATTCTTATACCATGCTTTTCTGTCTTTTTCTGTATCAGTTTTTATTTTCACAAAAAGTATTTTCCTTGGTAGCACTTTATTTATTCATTTATACTCTCTTTTTCTCTTTTATTCTTTTTTACCATACCCTAAAATTCATCATACCTATATTTATGCAATTTTGCTACTAATGTCTCATAATTTCCATTCATCCACTTTAACACTATGTACCACTGGGTTAATTAACCTTAAACCTCCTTTCTCTTTATTTGCATACAACACTCCACCTGTTACTGGGTTTAATCTAGAACCCTATATAAATTGAAAAAATATCTGCAGTAATTCCTTTTCAAATACTGTTGGTAACACAAATACACTTGCTAAGTATGTTATTTTTTCCATCAGTTGTGAATTTATTAAATAAACCTTTTTGAATGATAATGTATATGTTCTGCATGAAAGATATGTTTGTTTTATTTCTTCTGTTGTTTTTTTCCTATTGAATTCTACTTGCATATTTATTCCCAGATTTGATACCTAATACAGAAATTTCATTCATTGTCAAATATATACCCCCTACCTTTACTGCATCACCTAAATCTTTACTTTTCAATTTATTTAAAGCTATCCCTATCGCATGTAAACACTTGTTTGTACAACTTATTACTTCTTTTGTCCAAATTTTGTGTTTTGCAATTATTATACTATCAACTGCATATGTTAACAGGACTGGAATGCTTAACCCTTCAGGTGTTAAATACCCTTCCTCTTTTATTTTGTAATTTATTTCACATACTGTCACATTCATAATTAATATAAAGAGTATACATTTCAATGGCCACCCCTCTCTGCTCTTCATATCCAGCTCTTGGCATAACCAGCCATTTATGAGTATTTTTACTTTATTTTTACTATACACTGACATACATAATTTTCTAGCTTTCTCACATATATGGAATTCTTTCATTATTACCCATAAGATTTCATGTCCAGTTGTATCAAATACTTTATTAAGGCCTCCTATCATAATTTTCACTTCTTCTTTTCATAATATCATCCATAATTCTTTTAACTATCATTAATAATTCTTGACACTCTTACCCTTTATAATATGTATACTATCTTCCATAATATTTTCCATTTTAATGTCGTCTATTTTGTATTATTTTCATAAGAATCTTATAATCATTGTTATTCAATACTATCTGTCTCTAGTTTTTAATTGTCTTCTATCTTCCTTCTTCCATATGAATTTAAGTATTCTACTACATAATATTTTATACAAAAAAAGTAATTTAAGTATTCGTTCAAAATCTTCACCTTTTTGTCAATCCTTTAAATTGTTATACATTTCATACCCTGTTCAATCTGGTCCTGCATTCAAATCTATATTTACTTGTCCTAATACTAATACACTTCTGTCTCATATAAAGGAATCTTCTTTTCCAACTCCTTATTCTGTTTTTCTTTTAACTTTTTTACTTTCCGTGTTTTTTTCACTACTTTCTTTTTTCTTTAATCATTTCTTGTATGTATTGTACTATAAGTTTTGCAATCTTTTCCTGAGTTCTTTCTACTTCTCCTTTTGCATTTTTATTTCTCTCATTATACTACCATATTCCTTTGCTAATCTGATTAACTTGATACTTCTCTTTTTCCTTGTAAAACATTGTTGCCTAAATAACAATTCTTGTATTTTTCTTGATTTCTTTCATATACTTCTTTTTCTTTGTCAAAGTATTTTTTCTCATCTCTCCCCCAAAAGAGCAAGTATCTATCCCGGCAGAGTGCAGCCTCCCAAACATCTCTGACGCTCAGGTGAAGGCCGCCCTCTCCAAAGCAAAAAACACTGCTTCCATGGGACCAGATGGCGTCCCGGGTTGCGTCCTACATGAACTCCAAGAAGAACTAATCCCTCAAGTAAAACTGCTGTACAATCTCAGCCTCACTACAGGATATGTGCCCAAAGAATGGCGTACAGCAACAGTGGTCCCACTCCACAAAGGTGGTGCCTCTGCGGACCCTGGAAACTATCGCCCCATAAGCCTGACTAGCCTAGTCTGCAAGGCTTTGGAGAGGATCACCATGGAACTCATAAACAAAGACATTGGGGACCTACAGACACTAGATCCTACCCAATTTGGCTTCGTCAAGGGCAGATCCTGCCTTTTGAACCTGGTCGACTTCTTTGAAACAGTCACCAAGGCCATAGATGAAGGGAAGGTAGTCCACACAGCCTCTCTGGACCTCGCAAAGGCATTTGACACAATACCCCACTACGGCATCATAGATAAGCTATCCAGCCTAAATATAAACCCCTATGTCACAAGATGGGTCGCAAACTGGCTCAAAGACAGAACCCACAGAGTCAGAGTAGCTGGAGCCATGTCAGACTCGAAACTGGTCACAAGTGGCGTCCCACAAGGTTCTGTCCTGGGACCTCTCTTGTTCGGTATTTACTTTTCTGAGGTACAGGCCAACGTGGGAGGACTATGGCTCACCAAGTTCGCAGATGACTGCAAACTGGGCGCCATAATCGACTCTCCAGCTGACACAAACATCCTTCAAAAAGGTCTCGCAGAGACGGATAACTGGTGCCAGAGCCATGGTCTAAAGCTAAATGCCAAAAAGTGTATAGTCATACCCTTTGGCAAAAACAATGTGCCCACAAATTACCACATAGGTGGTAAACCATTAAGTACAGAGAAAGTAATTAGGAATCTGGGGACCCAAGTTGATCTCTCCTTTGACAACCACATTGCCAAAGTGGTTAGAAAGACCTTCAACATAGTCCACCTCATCATGAAAGGATTCACATCTAGATCAAGAGAGGTAATCGTGCCCCTTTATTCACCCCTCATCAGGCCCATCATAGAATACAATGCCCCCTTTGGCATGTACCTTACCCGACACCTGCAGCAATTAGAAAAACCCCAAAAGTACCTCACCAGGAGGATCAAGGGACTCAAACAGATGCCATATGCTGCTCGGTTAAAAAAACTCCAGCTATACTCAGTTGCATACCGCCTGCTTCGAGGCGATCTATGCCTGACATATAAAGCTATGTCCAACCCAGAATTAATGGACATGCTCCACCTCAGTAAATCTAAATCCCTTAGAGCCACGCGCTCGAGGGACTTGAACCTCAGCACAGAAATAAATAGAACATGCTGGAGGGACAGATTCATAACCCAGAGGCTCCCTTCGCTCTGGAATAGAATTCCAATTCATGTTAGGCAGAGCACCTTACTGACTCTCTTCAAGAAGAATCTTGATGAGTGGATGGGGGATCGTAGGTTTGTCCCAGGGATTACTTCCGTGTCACTATTAGACAGAGGCACAGTAAACTAAACTTTAAAAAGGGCACAGTATATTCAAATTAAGGGGTGGCGTAAGCCAAACACAATCGGGCTAGGCTTATAAATGCCCCAGGGCAGATAGCCTAGTATGAAGCTATGAACCTATGTTCTAAATCTTCTAATGCATTGTTCTTCTATATTTCTCTTTCTCTACATTTCTCACATCATATTGCCACTGTAAAAAAGTATTTTTTATATTTTTTCTTAAATATTCACTACTCAGACCAATTGTTATAAAATGTTCTCATCGAAATATGATCTTTCCATAACTATATTAGTAATCTCTTTCCTTCTTCATTCCATGCTTTCTTATTTATCCTTTTTATTCCTTTGCCTATTTTATATATTCCTTGTTTTCCTTTATTTCTTGCCATATTTCAAGATGATCAGAAAATACTGTTTTAACTACCTCCACTTCTCCTATAACTACACCTTCTGATACTATAAAATAATCTATTTCAGTACTACACATACCCCTTTTGTAAGTCAATTAATTTTTGTCCCAGGGTTTTAACTTACCACATTTTTTAACTTCTAACATATTTCTTATATCATTTTCTTTCTTTTTATGCTTGCCTCTTAAATAACAGTCTCCTGTTTTTATAATATTCATATTTATCACTACATAGACTAAAATCTGATGAAATAAGCTTTCCTTTCTTTAAAATTGGTACAAGCACATAATGTTGTAATTCTATATACTTGTTATTTTTTATTTTAAATTGACAATGGTTAATCTTCCCATTTTTACTAAAGTTACATCTAATATCTTTACTGTATTTCTACAGAATAAGGCTGTTCCAGACATCTTTCATTTCCCAAATTCCAGATTATCTTTCCTCCCCATAGTCTTTTTTCAATTTGTTAAAAATCTTGTATTTTCTAATATCATTGCATCTACATCACATGCATTACACCACTCCAAAAGCCCTATTCCTCTTACTATATTCTTAATACTATTCATATTTACAGAAAACAGTTTAAAATTTTCATTTCCCTTTTCTTTAGATTCATGGTTTCATAGGTTCATAGCTGATTGCAAGATTTTCTGCGTTAATGAGCCATGTTAAGCCTAGGCAATTTCCCTGCCAAAAGTGAGAAACAAACATTGTACCTTGTGTCTGTGAGTCAGTCACCTTAATGATTATATAAACCACCAAACATTAGCTATATTTATTCTTCTTCATCCATTTTCTTTCTTTTTTCTATTGTACTTGTCCCTTTACATTTTTTTTTCTGTTTTTAGCATTTTACCAAACTAATTCTTTTTTTCTTTTACTATCTCCTAATTTATGTCTTCATCACTTATTTCAGAGCCTTCTTGTATGTACGCTTATTTTTCATCCAAGTTTTCTTCTTTTTCTACTACTTCTAAAATGTCTTCTCTTTGTTAATTTTCTTCTCTTTGTTTTTCTTTTACTTTACTCTTGTTTTCTTCTTTGCAATACATCCATATATGTCCAATTTTGTTGCATCTGTAACATTTCAGTTAATATATTTTGTATCATGTCTCATTTCTCCACAAATATAACATCTTCTTTTATCACACTTACTTATCAAATGCACTTTTTTCCATAAAAAATATGTTTGGGGTTGACCCCAGTATTTTACTACACCCCCATTCCTCTCCACATTTATCATACTTGGAGTATGTATAATTTTTCTCTTTCTATTTTTAACACAATATTATAACGCCAGCCACCAGTCCATAAACCCATTTTATCATAAACATTTATAATGCCCAGTACTTCTTTATGTAAAGTTTTCAATTGTCCTTTTAAAGTCTCTCTTTCAACCTCTGTTCAGAATTGTACATGACTTTTCTTTTTTGTTTCCCTGTTAAAATGCTTTGATCACATAAAGATTCCATGTGTTATAGTCTATCTTTTTTCATATTCTCCAAGAAAATTTTATTTGAAAAACTGTCTGAGATATAATGTGACAAAATGTCTCATTGTTAATAAGAATAAATGCTTTGTTCATGTGCTTTTACACCCAAAGGAGCTATTAAACTGTCCCAATCTTCATACCTGTCAATTTCTTTGTCTTCTTTACTTCAAATCCATACCACAGACTTCCATTTTTCATTTTCTGCTGTCTTTTCTTTTCTTCTTTTTGCCTTTTTTATTTTCTCTACATATGTTTTGTTTCCCATCTCTCCTCTCTTCTTCAGAATAATCTCTGCATCCTCCTTTTGTATTTTCTCCATAATATCACCTCAGAAAATGTCTCCTTCATTTTCTGCATCACCATTTCTTTAAATAAGTCATCCCTCAACCCTCCCAACTGGAAGGTTTTAATTATACATCCATCATTTGCTGACTTATCTCCATCAAACAGATAATGTTGAAACATCTCCTCAGAATCCTGTAAGCATTCTCTGCTCTTGATATTTGCTTTCTCCTCCATTTTTCTCACCACTCCATTATCTCCTTCTCTCTACATCTGTCTCCCTGTTTCTCCAGGATTCCTCTGCACCTGAAACAGAAACAGGAAGTGATTCTGCAAATGGGTCCTACTCACAACAATCAGTAGGGTAATTCCCTGATGCCCTAGGGCGGTCACCTTTCTTCAAGTAGTATAAATACCACCTCATGTCTCCCCTGAAATGAGGCTACAAGCCTAGTGGGACAACCCAGTCAAAAAAGGATAAATAAAGAAAAATTATCTGCTTTCCATAGGATATTCGGCAGACAGGAGTGATGTAGGAAAAGAAAACATGCTTGTGAAGGGGAGCTGACATCTCTCATTGTCTAACTCCCAGCAAGAGTCATTGCTGTTTATTACAAGGAGTGATGTAAAAGTCTCTGTGGATTGTAGAGAAAACTTACAAAAGGCGTTGCTGGTTGTGGTGAGATTGGAATACTGGGTCTGCACGGAGTCAGCCTTCCTGACAACCCTACTTAATGCACTAAGTATCTGTGCACAAAATGTAATCCTGGTGTGCTCACAACCACACATTGGTTATCTTAGAAGATGTTTAGAACAGTGAAGATTTCAAAGGAGCTTAATTCCTTTTTGAAGTTTTCCAGGACTTGCTGAATATGAATACATCATGGCTGATATGGTTAATAAACCTAAGGATTAGTGTGAAAACATCTGCAGTATTTGGGACTTAACATCAGTTTGTAGGCATCAAGTCTGGCTTATCTGTGTTTCTGTTTCAGAAAAAAATAGAACTGGACGGGCTGTGAGAGGGAGTTTGACACTGTTGTTGGCCAGGTTCTTTTGGTTCTGTGATCTACCTATGTCTATTGAGACTGACATGCTCTTCTGTGTTTTGAATAGAAGCTTCATTCTCATGTTATTTAAGCAAACATCAATGCCTGATGAAGGTAGGTATCATAGGGGAATAATGGACTGTACAGGAGTGTTGTGAGTCACCACCCCCAAAGGTCAATTTCCCTCTTATGCCTAATCTGCATGACATTACTCTTAGAAAATTATTAAAGTATTTTGTATTTTATATATGTGTATACACATATATATATATATATATATATATATATATATATATATGTGTGTGTGTGTATATGTATATATATATATATATATATATATATATATATATATATATATATATATATATATTTTTTTTTATGTAAAATAGCTCCTCTGCGTAATGTTTTAAAATTGTTGTAGGATATAGAATTGTTGTTGGAGGTTGTAGTTTGTATCCTAAATATACATTATGTAAGTATTTAATAATGTATGTACACACACACACACACACACACACACACACACACACACACACACACACACACACATATGAGTCATTTACTAATATACAGAGAAACATTTTCTCACACATATACAGAAACTCAGATACATACACACTCCCACACACATCTATCTCTCTATATAATTATATATCTATATATATATATATATATATATATATATATATCACACAAACAGGAAGTCACCCCCCCACCCCCACACTTACACAGAGATGGAGAGGCCCAGGCAGACAGACAGACACACATGTACATGTTCCCAGGAATAAGAGCCACTTTCTTGGCCGTGTAGACCTCGGGTGTCTTACTGTTATCAAATGAATGAAGACATACATACATATAGTGCAACTCCCTGTCCTCCAGCACATATACCCTTGCAACTGCTGTTGCATTTAATTGTATTAGTTTTGCTTTATTTATTGATTTTTCCCCATGATTGCTAAATGCTGCCGTTTAGGATCCACACTTAGCAAGGGTTAAATAAAATGTCAGATCCCTGTTAGGATAGACTGAACAATGTGCAAAATCAAAAATCACCCACACTTGAAAGATGTATGTTCCATTATCTAATGAATATTCTTAACTTTTGATTACCCAGATCTCCAAATCTATTAAGTCTACTAGCACCGTTGTCTGTCAGAGTTAGTATTCATAATGTAATGGCTTTGTATATGTTAGTCATGCTTGTCACATCCAAGCCTATGCATATTCAAGGGGTGACACTACAACTGTGCAGTTATTTTTTTGTAACTTTACCTTTAGTTTTTGTTTTCATATTTTCACTTATTTTTTATATGGGATTCACTAAACAGACACAAAATGTAACCATAAACAAGATGGAGCTTGTTTTGTGCTTCATGGCAGCTTAAAGTGATGCTGTAAAGTTGTGGAGTAGTTACCAGGCTCTCACTGCACTTTAATAACCCATTGTAGAATGTTTGTTCTCTAGCAGGGTATCCTCTAAAGTTCTACCCATTCTCTAAAGACAAGTGTTGGCCTAAAAGAGATTCCCAGTGGCCACAACAGAGACTATCAAATAAAGTGCTACAGCACTCCAGTATCGTTTACATACTTTTATTTATTTTAATCTTTTGCTGAGTAACTAGACTAGTTCATTTACCATTTTGAGTTACATCCTAGGCTAAACAGGTAAAGGTAACTTACAGTTTACAGAGATATAATAAAAATAAGGACAATGACTCAAAGCTGTTGAATGTGCCATGAAACCATTACAGGACATAATCATAAAAAGTAGTCAAGATTACAAATGCGTGCCCAGTTAGGACAGTAATAATCATGTATGTTTAAAGAAGTTTTACTTTAGCCTGACCCAAGTTTTTTTTTTATTCATTTAGTTTGTGTTTAGGTTACTGAGCTGAAGGAGACTCAAAGCATTTTCTCCCAAATATTTACTTATTCTTTGTCCTCTCTCAGTTTCTTTGTTTAGTGAATTGAATAACATGCTAATGAGTATCATCAGTTTTTAAACAATGGAATATTAAGTATCAGAAAGTATAAGATAGCAAGTGATTGCATTTATGTTGGAGTTGTTTAGTATGAGTTTAAATTATTTTTATGGTCTGGTAGAATCAAAAATGCTTTATTTTATATTTTAATATTTGAGTTTAGGCATACATCTCAGCAGATGACAATTGTTTCAGCATGTATTCACTGATTTGCTTATCTGGCAGTGCTGGAAGGAAACATAGGCTCACTACTGCAAGGTATGCCTCTGATGTTTCTACTGAAGTGTAACCTTTAGTAAGACAATGTTTAGAGTCATACCTGACCATCATTTCAATTGTTTTTAGGTTGGTTCTTTCCTGTTGTTTACACTAGGGTGGTTTCTGTGTTTCAGGCAGATGGATGGACTGTGTGTGTGTGTGTGTGTGTGTGTGTGTGTGTGTGTGTGTGTGTGTGTGTAAGAGAGAGAGAAAGGGTGTGTGTGCTTGTGTATATATGGCACAAACTGCTTTCATGTCAGATATGATAAAATTATCAAGCATGAGCCAAGCCATTTCCACAGCTTTTTGACAGTACTACCCCTCCATCCCCCACAACATTTTGCCTAGGAAAAACAGAACTTTATTTTTTAGGATACCAGCAGTAATCTCCTCTCATGTAACTGCCGTTATAGCTTTGAACTTTAATGGTGTAGCTAAGGTGTGACTGTTCATACTTTTGCATGTATCATCCCCACCCCACCATTTGACCTTTCTAAAAATAGAAGGAATTAGCAAAAAATTAATTTTCCAAACAGTGCAAAGTTCATTGATGTATTCATCAGGCTTACTTTGAACACAAAGACATCACTGGTTGTTACTCATAAGTTTATGTGCCCGTGTTTTCTGGGGGTGGGAGCATTTTGATTTAAGTGCAGCAGTTTAAAGGAACTTGAGACACTGTAACAACTGTGGCATACATTAAAAATATAAGGATATGTACTGATGCTATATTCAGGAAGGCTGCAGTGTTGGTAATGTATAAGCAAGACTACATTCATTTTGGAGGTGTCACCCTGGATCTTATATATTCCACACATTACATCTTTTACTATTAAGTAAAACAGTTGTCTATCAAAAACTAAAGTACAATTGTGTAAGTAGACTTACCATGAAAGTGGATATTTGAATGATCTCTGCTGCAGTAGCCTAAGCGAAACAGCTTGTATCCTGCACAGGATACAGTAGCCAGGCACCTTCCAAAGCTTAAGGGCACCTTCCACATGCCCAAACCATTACCAGCTCAAGCATAGCTGGAAAGAAACAGCAGTTTGAGTTTCAAGTCTTTTAGAGCTAGATTGCCAACTGAGAGAAAGAGAGAGAGAGAGAGGCTAGTGCCCCAAAAGAGAGAATTTCTTAGAACATAAGTCATCATCTTCACAACCAACAGAAAAAATGAAGCGTTCCACGTAACACAATGTGTCCAGCAGTGAATAAAACAGAACGCTCCTATCTTCACAACCAAGACATACAAAAATAAGGTGGATGTAGGCAGTGGCTACTACAGCAGTGATTATTTGAATATCTGCTGTTATGGTAAGTTTGCTCGCAAAACAGTACTATGTTCATCATATGAATCACAGCTGCGGTATTCTTCACTATGTGGGTAGACAGGTCTATATTATATTATCGCAAGCTGACAAAATCGAATCGCCCTTTAGTTTTTTTTTTTTTTTTTTTAAATCCTCGTTCGATATTTTACTGCATCGATCAATTGTGTTCGACATTTATTGCTTCGATGCAGTAAAATTTTGATGAGGTAATATAAACACGGGTAGATTACTATAGCTTAAACTGACTAGGAGGAGGAGGGATAAGGGTCTAGGGCCTCTGGAGAATTGTTATTGCAGACCCTGCTTTAGACCTGGAGAAGTAATCTAGTTTTTAGTGCTTTGTAGAGGTATGTACACATGATTAAGTTGTCACTTCTGGAATACTTCTAGAATCCAACCCTTTCCAAAAAGCCACAGATTAAGCCATGGCACTGGTAGAGTGGGCCTTGACCCTGCCTAAAATTACTTTATTGTGGTATAACAAAAGATAATAGCATGAGGCAACAATTTGGAAATTGTCTGCTTAAACCCAGGTTGTCTTTTTTTCTTACTTTCATAAGAAATGAATAACTAATTAGAGTTTCTGAAAGTTTTAGTTCTGGGTAATATCTGAGTTGTCTGTGGGCATCCAGAGAATGAGAATCCTCTCTCCTTCATTTTTAAGTTCTGGAAAGAAGACAGTTTGATGGATAGGCTGATTCAAGGTAAACTTGGATACCACTTTAGCATAAAGGAAGCATAAGTTCTTTTTTTTCCAAAACAAAATTTAGATCCCATGGAGGCGACATCTGTTTTCCTTGAGGTTTGGTATGTAACACTTCCTTTCAAAGACATTTTAATGTGGGAATCCATTGAAAGGGGAGGATCCATGGGGAGAATTGCTGAAATGGCTGACAAGTGTACCTTGATAGAGGGGGTCTATATTAGAAGACCGAATGTTTAGGTGATTGAACACCTAAACATCGATCTTCTAATATCGAAAGCAAAAAATGGCGAACTGATGATTTAGCGCAGGAAAAGATTTCCCTTGGCCGTTTGCCAGAGTTTGCTATTTCCCTACTGTTGAGCGATCTTGGAGTTGGTATATTTAGTTGGGGGGGTGGGGGGTAAGGGTGCGAAGCCCCCCACTTAATTTAGATGTAAAGTAATGTTTTTTGAGTTGTGGCCGAGGGACGTGTTTCCCTGGGACGTTCGACATTGTGCAGTTCGATATTAGAAGATCGATGTTTAGGTTTTTTGATCACCTAAACAGTCAGCCTGCTGATATAGACCTACTAGAGGATTAAGAAAGGCTGGAGGATAATAAAGCACACAAATATTGTAGGACCAGAGAAATACTAGCCTTACATGGGCCTTGCTATTATCTTGGCAGTAGCTAGAATATCTTTTCCATTTGCTAAAATGGTTTCCCAGTAGCAGGTTTCTTACCCCCTTTAATACTTAGTGCTCGTCCTCCGAAAATAGGTCACATTAAGGTATTAAAACTTTATAACCAAAGCAGTTAAAGTTATGGGCGGCCACGGTGGTGCAGCGGTTAGCATTGTCGCCTCACAGCAAGAGGTTCCCTGGTTCAATCCTCGGCTAGGGTGCCTTCTGTGCGGAATCTGCATGTCCTCCCTGTGGTTGCGTGGGTTTCCTCCGGGAGCTCCGGTTTCCTCCCACATCCCAAA
Organism: Protopterus annectens; assembly: GCF_019279795.1. Lineage (NCBI taxonomy): Eukaryota > Metazoa > Chordata > Ceratodontiformes > Protopteridae > Protopterus > Protopterus annectens. The sequence goes on along the minus strand of NC_056741.1, from coordinate 1,983,695,825 downwards.
GACATGCTGTAGGTGGATTGGACACTCTAAACTGGCCCTTTGTGTGAGTGCATGTGTGTGTGCCTTCTGTGGAAGGTTGGGCGCCGGGCTGGCAACTCGACACCATAAAACTCCACTGCCAATCATGAGCAGACATGTGATCCGCTGTGGCAACCCTTAACCGGGAAAAGCCGAAAGAAGAAGAAGAAGAATTACCAAAGCAGTTAAAGCTGTTTCAAGTTTGGATGTATCAAACGTCCCATGTGTTAAGTGAGTAGGCCAGTCTATGAGGAAGTTTGTGGGAAGTGCCCTTGGCTATTTCTAACAGATGGGAGAAAAACTGTTACCTCAGCCTGAAAAGAGACACTGTAGTGATCTTTGAAGATTAAGAGTCTTCAGAATGACCCTGGATGTCAGTGGAAAGGGAGAAAAAGCATACAGGAGCATTCTTAGTCCAAGGAAATTTGAGTGCCTTTTTTTTCCAGGCTTTTCTGTGTAGAGTCCTGGAGCAGAATTTTGCCAGTTGCTTAATGTGAATGGAGGCAAAAAGATCCAACTGAGGTGTTCTCCATAGCTGGGACAATTTCTGGAAAGCCTCAGTTCAGTTTCCACCTGTGAAGGACAAGGTCTATCATAGTCCTGTTCACTTTGTTTGCCACAGAACTTTGCTTTGACAGGATACAAAATACTATAAAGTAAGATCGTACTGAAAAGCTGTATCCCAGGCTACCATGCATGGTCTACACATAGGGTAAGATCTGCTCCCCGTTTGTTTATGTATCACATTACTGTGGTGTTATCTGTTGTCACTTGTGATGGTCTAGAGGACCACAGAAGACTGAAATGGTTGGGCGCATTTACTTCTGCCAATATTTCTTTTATGTTTAAGTGTTTTGGTCTGCCTTTTTTGTTCCAAAGGCCCTGCACTTTTATCCCCATAGACACTGCTCCCCAAGGAAAGTCCGAGGTCTCTGTAGTTACAGATTATACTGCCACTGGAATGGAAAATGGGAGACCTGGATATAGATAAAACTGGCCTCACCACTAAAGGAGTTAGCTTTTTACAAATCCTAAAACAGGAATTTGGAATATCAGGGGATATTGATTCGTATCACAACAGGGAAGACACTGTTTAGCTTCCATGAAAACCATTTCATTTAAAACATTTTAAAAGTTTTTTTAGAGACTGTGTTGGAGTGGAAAGGGAAAATGGAAGGTTTTAGGTACCACTGAATTTTTCTCATGTTGAGTCTGGCTAGAGGAATCACGGGAATGATAGATTCCATGAATCCTACTATCCTAATAAATTTCCTTGCTAAGACCTTGATTTGAGTGAAAAACTCAGGAATAGATGTAGCTGTAGATCTTCTTTTTCCTATGGAAGAAAAGCTCATTAAACTGGAGAATCTAGGAGGCACCCCAGGAAAACAGTCTAAGTGAGCAAGTTTCCAGCATTTTGTAAAAAAAAAAAAAAACTCTTTGAAGATAAGCAAGTCATCTAAATAAGGAAATATGTGAATACCTTGCAATCTGCCAAAAGCTATCGCAGGAGCCAGAGGCTTTGTGAATACTCTTGGAGTAGTTCATAGATTCATAGGATGATACTAGGCTATTGACCCAGAGGCCCTTATAAGCCTAGCCAAGAATTTCTCCCATGTTCCCTCAACATCAGCACCTGTTTCGCTGTCCAGCAGGGACACAGGTGGGATTCTAGGAGTGTATTTTCTGTTTCCCATCCAGTCGTCCAGCTTCCTCTTAAAGAGGGCTACAGAGGTACTCTGCTTGACATGGAGGGGGAGTCTATTCCACAAATGGGGGAGTCTTTCCGACACAAATCTTTCCCGCCAACAAGTTCTGTTAATGTCACAAACAAGGTTAAGTGCTTGCATGCAGGTTGCTCGAGTGGAGTTTGTTTTATGGATATGGAACAACTCCATCAAGGCTGGGTCTGAGATGGCCTTGTATGCCAGACACAGATAACCTCTGAGCAGTCTGTATGAGACTGAGTAGAGGGACAGGGCTTTTAGCCTGTCTGTGTAGGATAGGTGCTTGAGACCCTGGATTGTCCTGGTCAGGAACCTCTTTGGTCTCTCCAACTGCTGCATGTGGTTGGCAAGGTACGTGCCAAAGGGGGCATTGTACTCAATAATGGGTCTGATAAGGGAGAAGTACAGGGATGTTATGACCTCCTTGTTCTTGGATGAAATACCCTTATTTATGAAGTGTGCCATGTAATATATCTTCCATACAACAGAGGCAACGTGGTGGTCAAAAGTCAGGTTGCTGTCAACCTGGTTGCCCAAGTCCTTCAAAACTGATTGCATGCTTAGTACATTGTTATTAATGTGATAATTAGTGGGGATGCCATTTTCCCCAAAGGGGATAATGATGCATTTCTTGGCATTCAGTTTGAGGCCATGCTTCTGGCACCAGTCATCAGTGTGATTAAGGCCCTCTTGGAGGATGTTCACATCACTACGGGAATTTAAGACAGCTCCCAGTATGCAGTCATCTGCAAACTTGGTCAGCCACAGACCACTGGTTTTGGCTTGCACCTCAGAAAAGTATATCCCAAACAGTACAGGCCCTAAGACCAATCCTTGGGGTATATCGCTTGTTACGAGTCTACTACTAGAGGTGGCTTCCCCTACTTTGACTGAGTGGGTTCTATCAGTGAGCTAGTTAGCTATCCATCTGGTTACATACAGGTTGATGCCTAGCTGGGAGGGTTTATCTATTATTCCCGAGTGGGGAATAGTGTCAAAGGCTTTGGCTAGGTCAAGGTAGGTGGTGTGCACCGTCTTTCCCTCATCCATGGCTATGGTGACTGTTTAGGAGAAGTTGACCAAGTTTAACAGTCATGATCTCCCTTTGATAAAAGCAAACTGTGGGGTCAAGTGTCTGGAGTTTGCCAATGTCTTTGTTTATAAGGTCAATGATAATGCGTTCCATGGCCTTGCAGATCAGGCTAGTTAGGCTGATGGGCCTATAATTGCCTGGGTCAGTGGATGCTCCACCTTTGTGTAGTGGGGATGACAGTGGCTGTCCTCTATTCAGCTGGGATGAAGCCAGTTCTCAGGCTTTGGTTGAATAAGGTGTCTAATGGAGCTGACAACTCATGCCTGAGTTCATGAAGGATACAGCCAGGATGTTATCAGGTCCCGTGGAGAATGTATTTTTTGCCTTTGACAGGGGATTAAGGACATGCTTCCTGGTGATGAGGGGAGGGGGGGCAGGTGCTGGGGATCTCCAGGCTTACTGATGGAGGGATGAAGTTTTCACTGAACCTGTCTGCCAGAAGGTTGACTACACCTATGGCATTTGTGTATGTGGTGTTATTGACCACCAGTTCAGAGCAGATTTCGGTGTTACCTTTGAGATTGCAGACATGTGAAGAAGACCTTGTGATTGTCCTTAGTGGATGTGGCCAATATGGAATCAAAGTTAGCCTTGGAGGATTTCACCAGTGACCTTATTTGCTTGTTCAGACAAAGGAGGGATTGCTTCCAACATGGCACCTGCTCCTTCTTGGTCTTGGACAGCATTTTTTTTCCTTTTATTATAGACTTTGTTTATTGATGCTGTCCGCCAGACAGGTTTACTCTTCCTTGAGGAAGATGATTTGGTCTAGTCAGGTATTGCTGAGTCCATACAGCTATGTAGGTGCTCATATAGTTTTTTTGGTGTAGGCTTGGACATTAGTGCTAGTTACACTTGAAGAGACAGTGATTGTGAAGTTGCTTATACCTGATCTGAGGAGATTGCAGTCAGCTTTGGAAAAGTTTTTTCATTTGACCCTGATGGGGTGTGGGGGGGGGGTATTGGAGATGCTGACTTCAAAAGTGATCGCTTTATGGTTGGATCATACCAAGGATGATGACAGTAGCTACTCATGTTGGTTAGGACCATGTCCAGGATATTTTCACCTCTCGTAGGGGTGTTGACCAGCTGATCTAATGCATTGGCATTGAAGTTGAGGAATCTCTGGGCATTCATGTTTGGGCTAGAATAGGTCTTCCACTCTATGGTTGGGTAGTTAAAGTCATCCAGGATCAGGGTAGAGGGTTGAATCTCTGTGGATTCAATTAAGTCCAGATAGGTGGAGTGGGCGTCCTGAGTCATGGTTGGGAGCCTGTAACTAGCTATGTTTTGAATAGGTGTTTTGTCAACAATTAACTGCACTTGGAGTGTCTCCTGTGCATCATACTGTTTAACCAGCCTGCAGGTATGTATGTCTTTAATAAATATTGAAACTGCACCTCCTTTGGTTTTGTAGCTCTCTGTTTGGGGTCTGAAAGTATGGTAGGATGAGTAACCTGGTAAGGCTGGGGTGCTCTTCACAGCTTTGAACCAGGTTTCAGTGACTGCACAAATGTCAGCATCCTCCAGGGCAAGGAATGCTTGCAATGAGTGCAGTTTCATGCTAAGACTCCTAGAGTTTAGCAGCATGACCTTTAAATTTCATTTAGAATAATTTTTCATGTTGGTAATTTTGTGCTCATGACGTTGCCTAAAAAAGGCACTATGGGAGAGCCAGAAGCCTGAAGCCCAGGGGGAGATAGATTAAGGCCATCTCTGGCAAAGCATCGTGGCCTGTCAATCATGTCCATCTAGGCTGTCAGGTACTGGATCACCTTGGAATAACACCAGAAACTATGCCAAGTCAATCATTTTATGTTTGTATTGAGGCATCATACTGGGTGATGGTAGGATGCTGCTTAAGGCTAGGGACATACCTGCCTGGGAGACATATTCAGCAAGCTCAGTCATGTCTCTGTATAGTTGATAATCAAAAGGGCGATGCAGAAAACATAGTGTGACCCTGACACAGAAAACCTTAAACATTTGAATTGTAGTGTGAAATTAATGTAATGATAAGCTTAAACGGAGAATTAAAAGTAACAGGTTAAGAGAAGAGATAGCATTTTGAAGTTTGGAACTTTCACAAACAGATTTTGAAAAGAAAGATCTAAAACTGATCTGCATGAAGCTTATTTATTTGGTACCAGAAACATTATTTAATAAAAAGTTCCCTTTTTTTGAGACAGAGGGACAGCTTCTTAAGTGACAGAAGGGGAAAAAGAAGTATGATGTGATGGATGAGGAGGAATCCCTTAAAATTAGGGAGAGTCCCACTGCCATATCTATTCGTAATGAATCACTTTCAGAATCCATCAGATGCTTTTCTTTAGCTCTACTCAAGTTGGTGAAGGTTTAGATGCATAGAAGGTGCCCCTTAAGCTTTGGAATCTAGCCAGCTACTATGTCCTTAGCAGAATATAACCCATAGAGGTGAAGCTACAGTACGAGTGATCAAATGATGAACAACTAAGAAGAATCTGTGAGGGTGGTATAAAAATTTCAAAACATCGTGTATATGGCAGCCATAAATAACCAAGAAGTACTATATAGTTATTGCCTTTCTGAAATGTATCAATCCCAACCTTTTTCCATTTTGTAGTGAAAGACTTCTTCCAGCCTCCTTCAGCTCATTGTCAGTTTCAGAATACTTTAGATCCTGATACTTTTTCATTTAGGAAAACAGTTGAAAGTCCCTTCATCTGGTGAAGAATTTCTCTTTTGATTTCAGAAATGCATTTATGATCGCATCATTTATAGTTCTTTGTGTGCGTGTGTGTGTGTGTGTGTGTGTGTGTGTGTGTGTGTGTGTGTGTGTGTGTGTGTGTGTGTGTGTGTGTGTGTATGTTGTAGTAGTACACTGTCAGGCAACATTAGCTTTTTTTCTGTACCATTTTTTTTTTTTTATTTTTATGCACTTCAGATCTTTGTTCTACAAATAGAAAGTACACTGAAACCTGGGAAGGTGCCCTTTAATTTTGCTAATCGAAGATGCCATATAAATGTTCCTTGTACTTACTGGGCAGTTGTCCACCTCACTTAACATTAAAAGACAAGACAGAGCTAATTAATATGTGTTCAGTTTAAACAACTGGGCATTTGACTGCCTAACTGTTTGATCACTGTACCTTGAAGAAAGGGGAAAGGACTGAGATACTGCAAAACTTGGATATAATGTACAACAAGAACAGCTGCACATTTGTGATCAGACATCTGACCGTTGAACAGGATGCAGCACTTTTTCCCAATTTAAACACAACTGAACCAGTGCCAGGAGTGGAATAGCCCAGGATTATCTCATTAGTTAAGTTTTTAAAATGCACTTCTGATTAAAATTGAGTATTAAGGCAATGTATTTTACTGTAAAAGAGAGTTTCATAAATGAAACAGGATTGCTCTGTTAAACTATTGCCAGTGTTGAATGGAGGCATTCCTTAAAACACCATTTTAAGTATTTTCATTTCCTGATAAGATTAAATCTGAGACCCCTCAGGTTTAAGTCCTTAAATTAGTTATGAGCAGAGGGGAAAAAATATGAAAAAAAGGATCTGAAGTCTACCTCATCAATAAAATTGTTTTCACCTCCATTTTCTTATTGTATTCTTTCTGAAGAGAATGTTTGCGCCTCTTCCACATGATGATATTGTATTTTGATAACAGAACTTCATAAGGAGGAGGGTCATGTTGTAAGTTTACACTACTAATTTTAGAGTGGTTATTGCTGCTGCGTTTTTTTTGTCTCTTAGCAAAAGCAGGGAATGGAAGAGCAAAAACGTTCTAGCTTTCTGCTAAAATAGTTCTCTTCTTGACCAAATTCAAAACAAAATTGTTCTCTTTCACCCCCTGTCAGCATGGCTATTCAGGATGAGAATTCACAGTCTGTGTACCACATTATCTCTAATTTAAAATGCTCTTTGACTTCCTTTTGGAGTTATTCAGTGAGCTACAGTATAAACCAGTTGCTTATATCATTTCTTCCTATGGGCTCTGTAACTAGTAAATCTCAGGTTTGTTCACTGAATTATTAGTAAGGGATTGTCCAGCACTTGAATTTATAGTCCATTACACTAAGCTGAGATTGAAAGAAAGACAATCTATGTATCTTTAGATTTTTGAGCTACAGTGTTTAAAATTTTGGGACAGTACAGTGTTCAGATATTTAAAAGGATAATCTACTTTAGTAGGTATGACTTAAAAAGTAAGAATATAAAGAGTTATTGTTAAAACAGGAGACATTTGGCCAGGTTCAGCTTATAGTTGGACATTGAAGAAAAGGAATTGCAGACATGAAGAAAATTGGACAAGTCATATTTAGAAGTAGAATAGGTAATATTGTATGAAAAACTATAATTGTTGTAATTTCAATTGATAACTATCCAGTAGCACAAGATGAAAGAGGTTTGAAACATAAATTGATGAGGTAAAGAGAAAGAAGACAACCTTGCCTAGATCCAGTTGCAATCCCTATATGAGGTGAGGCTGAGACACTAACATAAATGTGTGGAAGAACTAGTATTGAAAATTTTGTTCAGTCAATAAAAGAATTAATCAGCCATTTTTCTCAACTGTTAAAAATGAGCCACCCTGTATGCCGTGATGGTGCAGCGGTTAGTGTTGTCACCTCACAGCAAGAGGTTCTTCAGTATGATTCTCAGCTGGAGTTTCTTCTGTGTGGAGTCTGCATGTCCTCCCTGTGGCTGAGTGATCTTTAAAGACATGCAGGTAGGTGCATGTGCGTGTGGGTGTGCCTTCCGTGAAGGTTGGGCATCGTGCTGGCAACTCGGCACCATAAAAGTCCACTGCCAATCAATCTGCGGACCACTGATCCACTGTCACGACCCCTAACCGAGAAAAGCCGAAATACATTGCTATTAAAAATGAGCCACCCTGTCAAAAGTTTTTGATGAATCAACGATTAACCAAAAAGAGAATTGTTTATTGACTGTAAAGTAAGTTTATTCAGCATTTACCTGCCCTGTAAAAAAAGAAAAGATTGTAAAGAGAAATAATAGCTGAAGTAATCTGCTTCATCTGTTCACTAAAACTCAAGAAATAGTATTAATATTGCAATCTGTTGTAAGTATCAGCAATGTTTTTAATGTTTTTTTTTTTTTTAGTCTGAATCCATTTAAGGTAAAAGACTAGTCTTAGAAGGTCTGAATAGAAACTCTTCAGAGGAAAATCTCTTATAGAAAGTAACAGTGAAACTATCAGGTCCTAGAGTCTTACTTAGGTTGAAAAATGTGTAACCTCATTCATTGATACTTTCTGGTTTAAAATTGCATACTGAGATTTATTGGGGGACTTTTAAGTCTACTGAACTAAAAGATATCAGCAACATTGAAGGAGAACAACGTGTATATAAATAATTTGCAAACATTTTTTAAAATTCTTGGGAAGGAGAATATTTATTTAGCAAGAAGAAAAAAATGAAATACATTTTTTGTAGCTACCAATTTTTGTCAGGTTCACTAATAAAAGGGGATATGTGCCATTCTGTCTCTGTATACAACATGAAGCATACCACGTGGGCTTTCATTATGTACCATATTTATTATTGAGGACCTCAATCTACAAAGCTGTGAAATGAAAGTCAACACATTTGACAAAGACTGTATGTTTTTAAGTTGCATTTCAAAGAGTCTACCACATCTAACGTAAGACTTCTTAATAACGAACGCCTTGCTAATTGAGTAGCATTTTAATTAAACCATGAAGGCTGCCCATCTTACTTTTGGCCTAGCATGTTGACCATATCCTTGAATAAAATATCTGATCATAATGAAGTTAGACACTTCAGGATTCTCAAGTTAAGTAGGAGTAAGTGACCCAAACAGTTATCCCTTAGGCTGAAAATCCAAAAAAGTAGTTGCTGATTGATCACAAAAAACTTTGATCATGAAGAACTTTGATAACACCTGAATAAAGAAATAGAAAATCAAAAAGAAATCTACCCTGAGTCAGAATGTGTAAACATATGAAAAGAAAGTGAATTCCTTTTTCAATGGCTATATAAATATCTAAAGAATATTTTACTTTAAATAAGGAGATGATATCATAAACAATTTGTGTTTTTGTCATTAGAGTGATCTACAGTCAAAGGTAAAAACCTGAAGAAATAAAATAACACTTATCATAAACATTAACAGTTTCCTACAAGAAGACTGTACACTTCAGCATCATATGAAGTGTTGCAGAAAGAAATGAAAAAAAAATTAAAATGAAGTAGAGGGTTATAAACTGAGGATGAAGCAGAAAATCGACCCAGGTTGTGGCTAGACAGAGTCAGCAGACCAGTTCACTTACATAGTAATCAAACTGTAAAGTAAAATAAATAAAAAATAAATAAACAAATACATTTTCAGTGTTATAGTTTATGGCAGAAGAAGTCTGAGATGCACCATGTAATACAACAAGCTTAACTCAAATTGTATTCCACTGCTGTCTGAGTGTAAGAGTTTCCTGAAGACAGGAAACGGGAACATTTTCTTAAAAAGGGGTTGAAATAAAAGCTTCCTTTTAACTATTTTGACGTTCATTACATTCATCTCTAGTTAATTATAGACTAGAGAAAATAAAATGTGATATACAAACAGTGCAAAAAAAAAAAAAAAAGAAAGAAAGAAAAATGGCCAGAAATAAAAAAAAAAATAGATGTCAAAGCCACCTAGATGCTGGTAAACTGCATCACGATCACTGAGTTGTAGTAGAGGAATTATAGCAGAAATTATAAATGAGGGAGCATGCTGTAGTGATACCCAATTTATGCATCACACAGTGATTCACCCCCCCCCATAAAAAAAAAACATATCAGGAAGGAATCTAGAAACAAAAAGGATCATTAAAGAAATGTAATGAACCAAATAAAGGATCACTACTCAAAACCCAAATAACCCACAAACAAATCAGTAAAATACTGAGATCAACCCAAAATTTCTAGACTGAATGCATATGTATGAGCAAAATTGATCTAAAAATAAAAAAAGAGCCTTCCTGAAATTATTTCAATATGACATAGCATATTTGTGGTAATATCTAAAAGGCTAAAGTGCAAACATAATAAAGATGAAAATCTTGTCTTGGATGACCAAGTAAAAGCTATAAACATATAATCTAAAAATATTGGGTAGGGACATCAACTAATATTAACATCAAAATACGTATGATTGCTTCAAAAACCTCAGCTGGATAGACAGCTAAATGTTTTGTAGCATTCAGAGTAAAACTCAAGTTGGCAGTATACTATATTCTGAAACAAATATGTTTAGCTATCAAGTGATGTACAAAAAGCGAAGGAATGTCACCTAGGCTTGATATCAGTAGGCAAACTGAAGGTGATATGAATCTTGCAGAGATTCCAGGTAAATAGAAAGTTCTGGCAGAATTGTCTTGATAACAGTAGACCCTGGTCAAGTGTCTGGTTTAAACTGACCAAGGATGAAAGGAATCATTAGTAATTTTTCTTGCATGATAAATGCTTTCAAAAAATGGTTCCATAGCAGACATCCACAAAATGGAGGAAATGGATCTTGAAGATGTGGAATCATGGAGCCTTCAGATATCAGTTCCTGGCTGTTAATCCTTACATGTAATGCTTTGTCATTGTAAAGGATCAAAGATTTCTGAGTCCTGATAACCTTTTCTACATAAGTCTCATTTAATGTTATAGTCACGCCTTAGTTCTGTTTGCTATGAAAGTATGTCATTTTTTTATATACAGATTTTCTTTGAGTGATTAGGCATCTTTGACTCCTTTTGGATGGCAGTCTGATTAGAATCTTCAATTCCAAACCTTTTAGAAGTACCAAGGATGATTTATATTTAGAAGTTAAATATGCATTGGTTCCACCTTCAGGAAAGCATTATCTAAGGTAACAGTTTGTGTCTGCTGATTCAGAATGGCAGAAAGAAATGAGATGTGCAGCAGCAAAACAAAAGCCTTACTGAATAACCAGGCAGTAAATAACAGAAGTAGTATTTAATAAAATTAAAGGGTTACACAACATTGCATATGGAATTTTACTACACTGAATTTTAAAAGATGCAGACCTTAAAAATGTTCACTAAATGGCTGAGTGACATAGGAGGCTCTGGACACTGCCATGCCAGTTCTGTCTCCGTAGTTTTCTGACTACAGTAATTTTCCTTCTAAAAGTGTTTCACAGGATGATCAACAAGCAGACAGTTTTTACAGTTCTTTCAAATGAAGAGAACACCTGTCTTTCAAGGTGTAGAATTTCAAGTTAGGATAATTTTGTAATGACTGTTATCCCTTTGATCTGTAGGAGAATGTATGAAAATGCAGAAAAATCAGCAGAGTCAGTTCTCATAATTCTAGGAACACAAAAAAGTAAAATAAGTATGCTGTTCTAGGGCAGTGACTTTTTCTTGTGACACCCTCCCAGCCCAACACAGACATTAACAAGAAATTAATATAATACCCTACACAATTTCATGGGCTGTATGGATGAGTGACTCTTGAGTGTAAGCATGCTTATTAGATGGGCCTTACACAGAAGTACGTCACTAGTACCAAGAACAAGTCTTTTGAAATTGGAACAGGTTTAGACCCCAGTAAGTCACTAGCAACAAGAACAAAACTTTTGGAATATTGCCTATAATGTCAACAGGACTTAACAAGCTTGAGCTTTCGTATGATTCTACAAACAGGTCCTTTCTCTATGCTTGTTTTTTTTTTTTTTTCTTTTGTGTGGGGTGGGGATATTTACTGATATAAAAATGATGCTTCTTCACATAATTAACGATACAAACAACATTTAATATCTGTCAAACTGTAGATAGTAGATGCCAAATAACTGCAGTTTCCAGTTGCTTGAGAGTGACTATGAAAAGTTTATGTAAAAGAATAAAAGAACATAATTATGCACAAAAGAAAAAAGATGAAAAACAATGCTCTGTATAGACATTCAGCTAAGTGTGAAGGTTTTACAAAATTTACTTTTACTGTACTTGATTGTATTTACCAGGACAAGATTGGTGGCAACCTTAAGAATAAAGTAGAAAGAAAACAGGCAGAATGACAAATAAAGCTGGCTGCAGATAGTCCCCCCTGGCTTAAACGATGTTATTAACATTGTGGTTTTAGTGGATAGGAAACTTACTGTCTTAACGTCAATTGATGTTTTAAGCTTGTGACTGGTTAGTAATTTAATTAGTATATTGGTTTTAATGTATATAAATTGGTGGTTGAGGATGTTAATTTTGTTTTCTGAGGAAGTCTGGTGACGAAAGCGGTGATTAAACTTTGTACTTTGCTAACTACGTTTCCATTGTCTTTGTACTGCCAGTGGGTTTGTTTTTCTTTTTTTGTCTTTGGTTTCCAATGGTTACAAGGGAATTTGGTCAGTTTTGTCAGTAACATTTAATATCTGTAAAACTGTACAAGTTTTACTGTGCCTGTATAAAGGACAATTTTAGCAGCACTCTTTAAGGTTTCAGTACATAGCATCCAGTAAGTTACAGTAAACTCTCAGTTAACTGACACCCATGGGGAGTTATTATTAAAAATAGGCCTGACTAATGCTGCACCCTATACTATTTGCTTGGTTTGACTTGTTCTCAGGTTGGGGAAAGAGGGAATTTATTCCTATCTTCCTTTTTAAAACTCTAAAACTCTACAAACGTAAGGTATATTTCTGCAGGGGGAAAACAGAAAGTACAACACATGAAAATTGTACTGTATTTCTTGGATTGTTTTTTCTGGTTGCTTGAGAGTGCCAGTTGCTCGAGTTCCGGTTAACTGAGAGTTTTCTGTACTTAGTTTTAACAGTCTTAATGTAAATATAAAAATGCATATTGTAATCACAACAGCGAGCTGCATCTTCAGTTTGGTGCATTGCATGTAGACAGCAAAATCTGTTTGTCATTATGCCATTTAACATGCGTCACTTACTTATGAAGGTATAATGGCAATATGTATGTGACAGTGTTTGCAGTGCACCATAGACAGAATCATTTTGCTTTCTAGCCTATTTTAGTCATTCCCTTCAAATACTCCTCACTACTCTTTTATAACCTTATTTCATGTCAACAACTACCCTAGTAATCTTATCCCGACTATACTTGACTCATAGGTTGGTACTAGGCTATCGGCCCTAGGGCCTATACAAGCCTAGCCATAACAATTCCCTGGCTGTTTCTTCCCACACTGTTTACTTCCCTGGACCCCTGTCTAGCAGGGTGACTGACGTGATCCCTGGGGTGAATTTCCTTTCTCCCATCCAATCGTCAAGGTTCCTCTTCAAGAGAGGGCCAAAGAGACGCTCTGCTTGACATGTATGGGCAGTCTATTCCAGAGTCTGGGGAGTCTCTGGGTCAGGAACCTATCCCTCCAGCATGTTTTGTTTATTGTGATGGCAAGGTTTAGATTCCTAGAGCGTGTGGCTCAGAGGGATTGGGATTTCTTTAAGTGTAGCATGTTCAACAGCTCTGGGTTTGACATGGCCTTGTATGTTAAGCAGAGATCGCCTCTGAATAGACGATATGCGACAGAGTATAGCTGGAGTTTTTTAAGGCTGTCAGCATAGGGCATCTGCTTTAGGCCTGTGATTCATTTAGTGAGGTATTTATGTGGCCTTTCCAGTTGTTGCAGATGTTTTGAGATGTACATACCAAACAGGGTGTTGTATTCTATAATGGGTCTAATGAGGGATGAGTACAGTGGGGCAATGACCTCCTTTTTTCTGGATGAAAAGCCCTTAGTGATGAGGTGTGCCACATAGAAGGATTTCCTGACTGTTGTGGCGATGTGGTTATCGAAGGTGAGACCACTGTCCACCTGTGTCCCTAAGTCTCTTATCACACTTTTGGTGTTTAGTGTACTGCCACCTATGTGGTAATTCACGGTTACATGTTATTTCCCAAAGGGGATAACTATACATTTCTTGGCACTGAGCTTGAGCCCATGGCTCTGGCACCAATCATCTGTTTCTGTAAGGCCCTTTTGTAGAGCATCCACATCATTTGGGGATTCAATAATGGCTCCCAGTTTGCAGTCATCTGTGAACTTTGAAAGCCAGAGTCCCTTAGTGTAGGCCTGTACTTCAGAGAAGTAGATGCCAAACAAGAGCTGTCCCAGGACTGACCCCTGAGGTACTCCACTTGTCACTTGTCTGGAGCTGGATTTGGAGTCGGCTACTTTTACAGTGTGGGTTCTGTCAGTAAGCCAGTTGGCAACCCATCAAGTGACGTAGGGATTAATACCCAGCTTAGTAAGTCTATCTGTGATTCCAGAGTGGGGGATGGTGTCAAAGGCCTTGGTGAAGTCCAGATAGGCTGTGTGGACCGCCTTACCCTTGTCCACAGCTCTGGAGACTGATTCAAAGAAGTCAATCAGTTTCAAGAGACAGGATCGGGCCTTCACAAACTCAAATTTGGTGGGGTCCAGTGTTTGAAGGTTGCCAATGTCTTTGTTTATAAGTTCCATAATAATACATTCCATGGCCTTGCAGATCAGGCTCGTCAGACTGATGAGGCAGTAGTTCCCGGGATCCAAGGTGGATCCCCCCTTCTGGAGTGGAATAACTGCAGCTGTGTGCTACTCAGTAGCTCGAAGCCTGAGGTGAGGCTATGATTAAACATGACACTTAGGCGAGGTTCCAGTTCATTTTGTAGTTCATGTAGTACACAGCTCGGGATGTTATCTGGTCCTATGGATGCTGTATTCTTAGCTTTGGAGAGGGCGTTTTTTTACCTGTGTGTTATTACCGGATTATTACCGGAATTTGGCAATCTTCCAGTATTGAGATGGGCCGTTTAGGGGGTGAGAGGGGGGGTGAAGTTGGCACTGAATTGATCTGCCAGGATATTGGCAATATCGTTGGGATCAGTATATTTATTGCCGTTCTGTTGTAGCTCAGAGCTGATCTGAGCATTGCCATTTAGATTCTTGCCATAGTTATAGAATGCCAGTTGTGGTTGTATTTGGAATCTGTGGCAATTTTATTTTCATAACTAGCTTTGGAGGATTTTATGAGGGATCTCAGCTTCTTACTTAGGCTGGTAAGGGAGTTTTTTGCATCCTGGGATTTTCCTCTTTTCTGCAAAAGTTTCTTCCTTTTGTTGTAAAGTTTGCTTATGGCAGGTGACCAGCAGATTGACTTCCTTTTTTTGGAGGAGAGCATCTTGGATCTATTTGGGATGGCACGATTCATGCATGAGTGGATGTGCTCGTACAATGCCTTAGTGTAGGACTCAGCAGTTGAACTTTCAGTTCTCGTCTGCATGGGTGTCATGACGTTTGTCACTTCTGATTTGAGTAGCATGATGTTGGCTTTGGAGAAGTTTTTTATGGAGGTTTCCTTACTGGGGGGTGGGATGTGGATGTTGTGTGATTAGCTTATGGTCAGACCTGACCAACGAGGGGGTGACCATAGGTGTGGAGCATCGATTTCCCATGTTTTTAATGACCAGGTCTAGGATATTGGAGCCCCTGGTGGGACTATGGATTAGTTGATCCAGGGCGTTGGAATTTATGAATTCCAAGAACCGTTGGGCAAAGGTGTTGGTACACGAGAAGTTTTCCCAGTTAATGGCAGGGTAGTTGAAATCACCCAGTATTAGGGTGTTTGGTTGTATCTCAATATTTTCCAGTATGTTTAGAAAGGTGTAATGAGAATCTTGGGGCATGGTGGGGGATCTGTAGCAATTGGATTGCAGTCTTACTTAGTGTTAGTTGCACCTGGAGAATTTCAGACGCATTGTGTTGGGCAACTAGCCTGGTGGTGTGAATATCCTTGGTGAATATGGACACTCCTCCACCTTTAGTGTTCCGGTCCTGGTTTGGTGGCCGAAAAGTGTGGTAAGAGTTATAGCCTGGTATTTCAGGGGTGCTCTCTGTAGCCTTGAACCAGGTCTCAGTTACTGCACAGATATCGATGTTCTCCATTTTTAGGAGTGCCTCGAGAGAGTGCATTTTGAGGTTTAGACTTCTAGCATTGAGTAGCATTACCTTCAGAATTTGCTTGCTTGTACCTGTTACGGTGGTGGTTTTGTCCTTTGAACTTTGCCTAAAAAAGTCACTATAGTGGTGGCAAGAGCCTTAGCCAGTAACCTGAATCCCAGGGACGACAGGTGCAGACCATCTCTAGCAAAGCATCGTGGTCTGTCGATCATGTCGTCCTGTCATCAGTTACACAATGCCTCTCTTCCTCTTCTAGCTTTAAATACTATCTACCTATTGACTAATGTTTCACAATCTTTACTTCACTTTTATTTAGTGTATACTGTAACCTTCTTCACCCATGTCCTATACGTCATATCTAATGTCTGCTTGTACACATACAGGATGTTGACTGATTGTACACTATATGTTTTATACTTATGACATTATACCCGATATTAAATTCCCAGAGATGAAACACCTGTTTTATCTTTGTATAGTGTCACTGTAGAACAATTACCTATCTGTATCTAGATGTCTTAAGAACTATTTATGTAATGTAGCTTTGTAAAAAAAAAAAATGCTTTGTCATGAGGGTCTTAAATGTATGTGCTGTAGCATTTTCTCCAGGCCTCCACTAAAAATGTGCTTTCCCCATTCGGACTTTCCCAGTAAACAAAGACAAAAAAATAAATAACTTTTACATGTCGTCTGTCATTAATTGGTTCATTAATTGGTTAAGGAGGCCTAAAAAAGGCACTATAGGGGTGGCAAGAGCCTTAGCCAGTAACCTGAATCCCAGGGGCGACAGGTGCAGACCATCTCTAGCATCACTTCATGCACTATTGTTATGCTGCAAGGAGTTACTGGTTTCAAATGGAATATATCAGAAGGACACTCTAGGCACTAACGAGTTTAATGGTTCTACAAAGGCTGCCAAATGAAACAAATCACAGTAGGTGCATTAATCCACATTGTAGTAACCTGTCTGCCTTAGTAGTTAATATCAACCTCTACAACTAAGATTCTTAGAAACTTTATCCATTTATTACAGTAAAGCTTACATATCCATCTGTGGATTTCGCTCTACTTTGAGCCACTTGGATGAGGTATTTGTTTAACTGAATTGAGGAGATTGTGAAGTACACTTTACAAATAGTTTTAAGGTACAGTAAAATAATTTCATGAACTCGTTTGCAGATACAGAATGTAAGTTTTAAAATTTAGAAATCTGATTAATATCAATGATGATTCATGCAAACCTTATACACTTAGCTTTTTTTTTTTTCTAGGTCCTCCAGAAAACCAACCCTTGCCTACCAGGAATCTGCCTACAGTGACATCCCAGAAGCCAGGAAGACCAGATAATAAGCCACCTAAGACCCCAACTAGACCCAGGACCACAGATCGACCAGATCAGTATGGCCCAAATATCTGTGACGGGAACTTTGATGCAGTGACAGTGCTCCGGGGAGAGATGTTTGTATTTAAGGTACCGTAATTGTATGTAATGGAAGATGGACCTTACAACTTACACTGCAGAACTGCCCATCACTCAGTAAAGTTGAGCTTAGATTATTTTTTTTTAATAATTCAGAAAGAAATTAGACTAATTTACTTTGTTGCTTAACAGAATATCTCAAATATTAGTATGTGACCATATAGCAGCAACCACTTAAGAGAAACTTCTAATGGGGGAGAGCAAGACTAGTGTCTTTGCAACTGGACTGAAGACTTTCTGAGTGAAGTTTCATAGTGCTATTTTATGAGAGTAAAAGAGGAGTTTTTGTGGAGTTTGTATGAACACATAATTAAATAATTCCTAATGAGATGTTGCCCAGACTGTGGAGAACCAGTACGCTTTTCCAGTATCACTACTTTGTGTATAAACTACTTTGAGAGGCTAAGTCTGCAGTAATTGGGAAGTTCTCATTCAAGCCAATCCCTCCACCCCATATTGACTTTAGTGGTATTATTTGTTTTGTTTGTTAATCAAGTGAGTGGACTATTCCAAAAAATCTTTTTCAGCCATGACCTAAGCCTTTTGGCTCTGTAACCATATACTGAATGTAGTCTTTCCCTGTCTCTGAGTTGTCAGAGTGTCCCCAGTTTTTGCTTTAATGTTTTTCCTGCCCATGTAAATCACTGAGGATTACAGTCTTATCAGTCAATAATGCCAAACATTGAAGTTTCATACTTTATAATGTGCAAAAACAGTATCATAATGCTAGGCCTGTTGCTGTATTAACTTTTTAAGTGACAGACTCACATTCCAAAAAGTCTCTTTTGCCATCTAATGTTCCTTCTGACTTTGTCCTGAAGCCTTCCCCCTTATGGACACACTCCTTCCCTTGCAACTGTCTCTGATTTTACAGGATGTCCTGCTATTGCCTCTTATAGGCATATCACTTAACTCTACAGATTTTTACCAATTGTCCAAATTTTAGCCTCATACTTTTGCTCCGTTTTCATACAGTTTGTGGTTTTCTGACAAATCATTGAGGACTGCATTTTTTTATAATAATGAAATACATTTGAGTTGCAGACTTCATATCCTTTAGTAACTGCATGCTAATACGAAAGCTGGTATTTCAACAACCTTCTAAGTTTGTAAGAGAAATAAGTTCATACTGTCCCTGATTGTGGTTGTTTAACACCCCCCCCCATTATTTTTGGCTTTGTCTACATGTGCTGCGCTACAAGGCTGAGAGGTCTACATATAGGTGTCCTGCTATAAAGAGCATCCCTGATGTCTAGTGATTGCTCCAACCCTGTGATGTTGAGGCGCAATGTATGTTATCACCGGTGTCTAGTGTTCTTTTGATCCTGTGCCATTATGGCATGGTGTGTGATGTTATCCATGGTGGCTGCTATTCCCCACCCATGTTGTGTAGAATTGCTGTTAAGATAGTGTAGAGTTATAGCTAGTGGCTATTGCTCTCCCCTGCCCTCATCTTGTATAAATACTGTTAGTCAGATACACTAGTGTAGAGATATCCCTAGTGGCTAGTGTTCCCGCAACCCAGTATTGCAGGATTTGTTCATCATTCTAGGGGAGTGTGGAGGTATAACAACCCTCTCAACCCACCTCCTTAAACCCCCACACATACATTCAGTCATACATACTACACTCACACACACACACACACACACACACACACACACACACACACACACACACACACACACACACACACACACACACACACACACACACACACACACACACACACACACACACACACACACGCACACACGCACACACGCGCACACACACACACACACACACACACACACACCCCAACTCTCAATCACACTAACCCATTCACCTATATATACAAACACACACACCCCTACCCTATCCTGTAACTAGCCCCCCCCCACCGTGACTTCCTAGGCAGAAATACACACTCATGCATGCAGCCCTACCCGTGCAGACACACCCAGCACTGCCTTTCCACTAAACTTCCTAGCACTAATCTCTGCCATGATGAGAGAGCATGAGCTTTTGACCATGCTCATTAACATGAGTGGCTAGGAGCATTTCTGAATTGGCCCCAAGGGCTGTTAACACATGTGGAAAAATAAATTGGCATTAGTATGCATAGTTTTAGAGGGAAAGCCACAGCAGTCTGTATGAAGGGAATTATAGAACTGTAAAAAAATAGACATAAGAATTATAAGTGTTAAGGAATTACATGTTTAAGGGTTTAATAGTAAACTTTATCAATTGGCTCTGTAACAAGGACATTATTTAATGGTTGCAAAGTGGGTGAGAAGTTTAATTGTGAAAGATGGATTGTCGGTTTAACATGGCATGTCCATAGTTGGGCCTTTTGAATGTTAGTGCCTCATCGCAAGAATATCTGAGTGGGTAAATATTTTTTACTAAAAGTTTCTTTACAACAGGAGGCAGTAGTTCATATGGAAGCATTAAAAGGTTTAAAAAAAGGCAAAATAACAATGCAGCATGTGCATTGGCAGGCAGGTGCTTATTTATTTTAGGGTAAAACACTGGTGTTCTATGATTTCTGGTACTGATGTGAAACAACATATTTTGTTAACTGTTCCTTTTAGGGTGGTTGGTTTTGGAAGGAAATAATTGACTAGTGTATGGGGATTTAAGCCACGACCCCCACTATTCTGAGTGGTAGTTAATGTTAGTGAGACAGCAAGTTAGATACTAGGTTCCCACAAGAGCAGTTTCTCCTTTCAGCTAAGAAACTACCAAGGAGGTGATTTTTAAATCAACAAGCATTTGGTGCAGCAGAAGCTATGAGCTTAGTATTGTGTTAAATGAACAGAAAAGGAAACACTGACCCTTGTGGTTTGAACCCAGGACCCCCCTCCATTCACATAGTAGTTACTATCACTGGACCAACAAGGTGTGTCTGGATAGTTATTTACCTGGTTTCCTCCAAGAGCAGTTTCTCTTTTCAGGTAGGAAATTACCATGCTGGTGAGTTTTAAACACATGTTTAATAAACTGATATGACCAAAGAATAACAGAGTACTCCTAAGGTACTGAAGAAAAAGAAAGAAGGCAGAAACTGAGATGAATAACTAGTGAGGGAAGGTAAAGAACTTGGGAAGAGCAAGCACAGATTATAACTCCTTAATTCTTACAGCACGGATTGCGCTGTTTACTACTTTACTTCTGCGCCACTAATAATGTGGACTGCCTTGCCTTGTTCAAGCCTTTAACACTGAAAGGATGACCAGATGCTGCTTGTAGTTTAATTCCTGTACAAAAATTGCCACAGTTAAGCAATTTAACTGTGAGGAAATTATTTTAGCTGTAGACGTAAGGCTAAAAGCTGCTTCACTTGTTCAATTGAAACAATGTTTCTTGCATTTAAATTTTCTTTGTCTCTGAGTTCCGTGCATTTGCTGTCCAGACTTCAAGCAACCAAGAAAGTGATGGCTCATTAACTGACTGCTGGTAGATGTTAATGTGATAAATAATTTGTTTATGTCTTCACTAAAATGAAGGGGACAGAGTATCTTTATGATGAGAAAGGAAGAAAGTATGATGTGGGTTGATGGGATGATTGACCAGAGTTAGTAGAAAATGAGTTACTTGTGCTCCAGGAAGACAAGATGTACAGATTGGATGGAATCTTTAAGAAACTGTCTGGAGTGTGGAAACAGCCTGTTATGGAACTGCCCTACAAATGATTTGCTTGTATAGAGATCCCTGAAGACTGGAATTGTGCAGCTATAGTGCCACTCCACAAAAAGCATAATGAAGAATTATCAAACAGTACGTCTTACTTTAGTATTAAAGAACATCATGGAAGACAGAACTGATGGAAAACCTCATCAAATTTCTTGACTGGAAGGCAACAGCCTGCAGGATATCTCACTAAAAGTGCTCACAATAAGAACATCCTGCTAAATGAACCTAATTGAGCTGTGGACAGCATGAGCTTTAATTGTATACCACAAAGAAGTAAGGGGTTGAAAGGGTTTAATATCAAAAGTAGTCTACTGGATAGAAAAGTTGATTAATTTCAAAGCAGAGAGGGTAGTAGTGAGGGAGCCATGGTCAAGATAAAGAACGTAGTGCAGTACAACAACATTTCATTCAGAGACCTTTCCTCTTCACTGTGCTTGTTGACAGTGTTTCATGAGGCATAGAAAACAGGATCATCCTTTTTTGGTGTTGATAACACAAAAGTAGAGGAGTGCATAGAAGGCAGAGGGGACAGTCTTAAGTCAGACATAGCAAGAAGCACGAGCCCAGATATTTGTAGTTGATGATTATTGTTGAGAAGTGCAGAAAACTGCGCCAGAAGAGCAATAACTGTAGGATGGTGTATTAGCCGGGACCATAGCTTTAAGTCCCAGAGCAGGAAAATTATTTAGTGCTATTCCTAAGTACAGCACTGAACAACCAGGAACAAAGCAAAACTGCAACAGTGAAGGCCAACAGGATGCTGGATTGTATCTCATAGGGACCAGGCTTTAGTGACAAGGAGATACTTCTTATACTGTATAGGCTTTGATAATGCCTTTTTTAGAATACTGCTTCTAGTTTTGGAGACTAGATAAGGTAAAGAAACAGAGTACAGGAGAAATCCACTTGAATGGTGAAAGGAGGAATTGTAGAAATTAATTGAAGGTGATGCTGTAGAAAAACATTACAGGCTGCATTTAGAAGAGTCAGACTTCATCTTGGTCAGTAGAAATACAAAGGGATCTTGGACTCTTCAATACAGAGAAAAACATCTTTTTAAAATGCATGGGATAACTGGAAAATGGATTAAATGGGAGGAGAAGCTGTACTCTGTCTATATATGTGCATGTCTTTGTATATATACACACATGCATATAGACACGCACGTACATACACGCATGCGCACACACACACACACACACACACACACACACACACACACACACACACACACACACACGGGTCTAGAACTATTCACTGAAAGCACATTTCAACTAAACATATTTGACTGTGCACAATTCACTGAAAGCTCAATTCACTGAAAACACAATTCACTGAAACACATTTCACTGAAAGTTATATATGGCCTTTTCCCCACTGTAGTGCGACCCTGGAGGTAGTATATATAGCAAGGGGTATTTTGAACTTTATACATGGATACTTGCAATTCCAATAAGTTACTCTTTTCTGAACATAATATATATCCAAACAATGCACCCCCCCCACTATATATACTAACTCCAGGGTCGCACTACAGTGGGGAAAAGGCCATATATAACTTTCAGGGAAATGTGTTTCAGTGAATAGGGGTTTGTGCACAGCCATTTGACTTTCATTGAAATATGCTTTCAGTGAATAGTCCTAGACCCTGTGTGTGTGTGTGTTGTGTGTGTGTGTGTGTGTGTGTGTGTGTGTGTGTGTGTGTGTGTGTGTGTAAATATATATATATATATATATATATATATATATATATATATGAATTTTTTGTTTGCCGGGATAGTCCAACTGGGTTTTGCAGAAACTCCTTTTCAACGTAGATGGGGGGGGGGGGTCCAATATCAGATAAAACAGCAATATATAACAGAGTAGACCATTAGTTTAATATTGTACAGTATATGCAAGTAAACTTTAATGCATAGATGCTTTGGAGTTTTAAATGGTTATGCAGAAAAAATAAATTCGAAATAAACAAATTACAAGAAGCATATAATACAGAGAGATTGCTTGAAATTGCTTACACAGCAAGTTTGGAAGTGGAAGAGGTGGGAGGTAGAAATGAGAGAAACTCAGCAGGTAAAACGTCGAAGTAGAACGTAGTTCATAATTAAGTGAAGCTACAAGGGGTACTAGTTAATGAAGAATAGACCCCAAAATATTTTAAAGATGAGGTTAGCAGATGAATGGATGAAAGGGAGTCAGAAAAAAACTGAAAATAAGATAAAAATAAGATGGGTCCTTAAGAAAAGGTTGAAAAATATATAGAAGTTATTGGCTCTTAAATCAGTTAAGCTAAAGAAGTTTTGGACCGCCGTGATACTTAGGGTAAAGAAAACTAACCTGTGGGTATACAGGACCAGAGCCATTTTTCAGTTAGATAAAACTTGTTTTTTAAAGATGCTAAATATATAAAAAAAATAAATATTAAAAAAATATATATAAACATTAAATATTTATATTTAAAGCTATATACACAACAACTGTGCTGAACAGATGTTTGACACCATTAACTGCACACACTGAATATCAAACTGTAAAGCAGAAAACTGAAACTGGATGTAACACAACTGAGTGTGGAACATCTCCGAAGTGACATACATACATGCATAAATTGTCAAATGTGGTCATGTTGGGAGAAGTTAAAGAAGACTAAATCAGGTTTTTTAGGGTGGAAAAGAGTAGAGGCCCTGCTGCTTAGGAACATACTTGTCTTACAGCTGCTGTAACCCTTCTTCTTCTTCCTGTTTCAACAGGGACGTTGGTTCTGGCGAGTGCGGCATAACAGAGTCCTAGACAACTATCCAATGCCAATTGGTCACTTCTGGAGAGGGCTTGCTTCTGACATTGATGCTGTTTATGAAAGGCATGATGGGAAATTTGTATTTTTTAAAGGTGAGGTTATTTGTTTATCATTCAGAATGATGACTTTTGGCTAGCAAATAATTTCACATGTGCATGCTGTAGTTTGATGTTGGATTTCATTCCTTACATGATTTTATTTTAGAATTTATTTCATCCTTATTATTCTGTCATGGCTTTGTGTAATGGATTTTTGTAGCTAATCATCGATTTTTAACAATCCAGTAGCTTCTGTGAGAAACCCTTTCCTGCAGGGCAGCTATGCTACCAATATCCATCAGCTCATCATGCGTTGGAGACAAGCTTGTCTTATTTAGTACATGAGATAAGATAAGTCCGCCCACCCGTCCACAAATCTGATGACTTTTTTCCTTCTCCTTTAATGTGTTGTTGCATTCTCCCAGAGACATTTTCCCTCTCACTGAGCATAGAACTTGCCTTATTTTTTTACGGAGATTGACCCTACCACCATCACCACCAAATGATAGCAAAGCACATTCTCTTTATAGTGTACACATCATTTACTTCCAGCCTTCTCTGGGAATGTCTGCAGTATTGTCTCAGTATGTAGTTTTAGACCATTTCATGCCCCCTACCAAAGATCCAAGGGCTTTCAATTATTTGATGTACCCAATCATATTCCACCCATCCATATATCCCACCTTAATAAATCAACATTTCTTGTCTATTCTATTCTTGTCTAGCTTGTTGCCTGCCCACCTGTTGTTGCCCAAACTCATTTTATCTCTTCTCTTCAGACCCATATTGACCATTTGTCTGTATGGACAAGACTGTTGCAGGAAATGTTTTAAAATGTGAGATGTTTTGCAAAAATTTCATAAAGTGTAGAGGGCTTCAGCACCTATACCTGGTGCATGTAATAGCATGTGCAGCAGTTTCTGTTGATTCTGTTGATTGCTCGATGAGTTGCCCTGTACGTTTGCTTTCACTGTAAGGCAGTCTCTGAACTTTTTGCATACTGTACTGTACTTAATGCATATTCCAAATCTCTTAAGCATTACTATCAGGTAGTGACATTTGTAAGCATTAGATACTTCATTTTTCTCAACTTGAGCAGATAACAGTGAAAAAAGTAATGATTTAAAGCTCTTTGAGAGAAAAGGTTTAGCTAGATTTCATGCAGAATTAACGCTTACAGGTGTAACTGTTTGGTGTAGTGGATATTCAGCTGCTTAGCTTTATCACTGCATTACAGGTATTATGAAAACTAACTTGAGTACATTAGGTACAGTCTTTTAACTGTTTCTACACCCTTAAAGTGCACTTCATGGCACACATTGCATAGTCAGCTTCTTCTCAGTAAATTGCCTTTGTCTGTTCTTCTTCTGTGAATATTTGTTGTGCTGAATGCAATTCTAGATCTGTGTCATACATTAAAAAGAGTCTACAGAGCAGCCCACTTACCTATGTAACAGAATGTAAAATAAGAAGTAAGTTACGATGTATATCTGGCAACAAGGAATACGAGGAGGTCCATCCTTGGCAGCAGTCAATCCTAATACTGCAGGCATTATGATTGCTCAGCAGATAAAACTTTCGCAGTTTGCCAGGGACTCTCCCCATAATGCATCACATTGTCCTACCTCTCCAGAACCTTTCTGATGCTCTTCAGCTCAAACTGAAATCACATAGCCAGACTGCTTTTTGTATTTAAGATGATTTTGTTTTAGTATTGTGATAATTACTCTGTTAATTATCTTTTTCTTTCTCCCACTATTCCAAGAATTGTTCTGGTACTTGTCAATTAAATTTCCTCTTCTCATCCTTTTTATTGTATGATTCTTATATTGTCGTAATAGCTGTTCTTTCCTCTTCATGGGATATTGTTTTCCTTTTTTGTTTAAGTCTCTGAAGTAATTTGATCAACCAACCCTTTGTCAAAATGGACTATGCTTTTAAAAATTGTCTCCATGGGTAAAATATTCCTTCCCAGGATTGCTCTGGTAAGTGCACAGTTGGTATAGGAGTGGTCCATTATATTTCAAAGTGTCCTATTTAAAAGCTTACTTTATATACAGTGGCAGAGCCATTTTGAGACTTCATTTTGTGTAAAAGAACCCTCTCAGCTCTGTCTGAGCCTGGAATGTTTTCAGAGTCAAGGTCTGCCTTAATGTGAACCTGAAAGCCCCTGAGGTATTAGGCTGTTTTCTGCCCAGAAAAAAAAAGCATACACAGCTTAAGACTTCTCCTTCTGACTTTCCCATTTCCAAGATCAGACAGAAATCTGTGGAGCACTCCACTAAGTGTATTCCCATTAAAACTGTCAATAATTTTACTTTTCCCTTAACTTAATCAACCAAGGTTCACAGTTTGTCAAATTTTCTGGATTATAGAGCAGACAAAGAATTCATTCTAATTTTGCAGTGCAACCTTTCAGTCTCAAATCCTTTTAACTCCAAAGCAGACTGTAACACCTTTCATTACAGATTTTGATTATGAAAAGGTTTGCAAAGTCTCTTTTTAAAGCCAAGACCAAACTTTCTAGTGCCCATTCCCTAATCTTTTATGTTGGGGACCAGGGAAATCTAATGCCATTTTCTCTCCAAACTGCCAGAATGTAGAAGTTGTCCTCACTGGGCTCAGAGTTCTTGGCTGTATTGCTGATTCGATACCAGATCCTGATTTGATGGTTGAGGCTTCAGTCCCGATCTCTGCATTGTTTGATTTCCAACCTAAGTGCTTTTTTCCTTGACATTCAAGTCAGTGTGAATGCTTGCAACATTGGATCTCAAGATTAGATGATGGACTTAGAGATGGGGAACAGGGCAAGAGTCTTCACCTTGAAATCAACCTTACATTTTTGACTCTGATCTCGGTGCTGTTTTGTTGGAGTAATTGGTCATCTCATAACTGTTAAAGACTTGGACCCCGATATTGATACTGAACTGCTGACAGTGTTGCCTTGGTAGCCCAGTGCCATGTCATCCCTGCACATCAGCATTGTCTGTAGCATGCACCATCAGAAGGACCCTTGACTGTGGCTATAGCTTTGCTTCCTGTTGTTCAGCAGAGTAGAGAGGCCTGGGATCTTGTGCAGTTTCCTATGGCAACAATGGACTTTCCTCATCCTTGAATTCCAAAGATTCGCTAGAAGGGTCTGTGCAAAAAGAAGCACATTATCTCATGCAATGACTCACTAATGGCTGTTTTTAACAATGTGAAGGCTGCCTGATTTACTGTAATCCTCTCCATTGACCTGCAAGATTGTGGAAGTCCCAGACATGATGTGCCAGAAAAGGTCTTGCCAAGAAACTCTCTTATCTTCCTGCTACAAATGTTTATTAGGTCTCTCCAGCAAAACTCCTGAGTGCTCCTTTCAGTTGAAGATGTTCATAAATGGAGCCACAACTGCAGCTTGGAAGAACCTGGATATGGTAGCTACAATTCCAAGACAAGCAGGTCATGTCCTTTGTTTTCCAAGAATGGTGGAGTTTCTTGTCAGCTACTCCCAGGCAAAGTCCATTGGTCTCAGCAGTGACTCCTAAAAAGGCTCCTGCACCACATAGCCCAGTGGTCCACTAACCAGATAGAGAATCCAGGGTGGCAGATTGTCTTGGGAAAGAAGTGCATACATCCCCCACTTTTTCAGTAGGAATATTTAATTACTCAGTCCACATGGTAAATTTCCAGAGACATGTCTCGGGCAAAAAGCACTAGACAGTAGCATAGTCAAATCTCATCCAATGCATTGATATACTCTAAGTCCTTTTCTCATTTGTTTAAATCCTACAGAATTCCTTTTGTACTTCATGGATATACAATGGCAGTTAAAATATTGTGTGGCAAGAACTAAGATTATACTGAAGAACAGTCAAGTTTTTGTCTCCTTTCCAATAAAAAAAATTGGGCTAGAAAATCTCAAAGATTATATTGTTTGGATTATTTTCTCAATGCACTATTTGACTAGATCTCTTCCAACAGTTTCAAAGTTGTACTCTACAAAAGCTCTGGCTACTTCAGTAGACCTTTTAAAGAAAATCTCCACCTTAGAACTAAAAAAATATATTTTTTGGGTCTGTATCAGTTCACCAAAACGGCTGAAGTTCGAACACCATATTTTCAAACTTCTAACCACGAAGTACAAAAACATTGAAGTCTTAGAACCGCGATTTATTTTCCCAGGGGAAAAAAAATCGCTGTTCCAAGAAACACACACACACAACACAAGCACACCAAAAAAACAGCAATCCACACACAAACACTTAAAATCCTACATCTAACCCTACACTAAACTGTACATACACTACTGTCTATCCACTTACCTTAACCCAAACCCTAACCCTAAGTTCCGTCACTATCGCACACTCGCCTGACCCGCGCCCTAACCCTAACCCTAACTCACCTACCCCGCCCTAACCCTAACATCCACACAATCGGACACTTACCTGAGCCCGACCTGCAACTTCCCACCACAGTCCTGATAATCGCAAAGCCACAGAAACAGCCGCCAAATTCTTTCCCTGGAAAAGAATTTGGTGTTCTGCGGCTTCGCGATAATCAGTGTTCGAACTTCTGGTGTTCAATCATCAGCCGTTTTGACAGACTGATATAGACCATATTTTTCATTGTATCTTTGTTTTTGAGCTATTTTAATGTCTCAAAATCCCTCCAAGTGCTTCTTTTACAATTTTACTGCATTTCTCTCAAAATGGTGGATTATGGGGCCTGCCTTGGTAATGTGATCTTGTTTTCTTGCTTTCATTCCTTCTTCCCAGAATATATTTCAAGTCTTCTTTATATGACTCATGCTAGACATAAGGAAGTGGTGCTGTTTTCTCATGCCATTACTACTGAATGGCGGGACTGTGAAGCACTGTCATCTAAACACACCTTCTGTAACAGAGCTGCTTCTATGTTTACCTGACTGAGCTTCATTTATGTGTCTGTCAGAGCTTGTTCTATTCTATAAATAGCTGTTAGCTACTTGCAGCAAAAGAAAGTAGATAAATAACAGGTTTTTGTAAGAGGAATCTTTTATAATCCTAAAAGATCTGACAAACCCTTCCCCACACTCTCATGCTGAGGTATGAAAACTCTCTCTGCAATAAATGATCGTACATTTACAACTGACAAGTAGTAGGACTCTAAACTTAGTCTGGCTGGTATTTCCCAATGCCTTCAGTAGGAGGATTTTTCTCTCTCATGAATGATGCAGACTTAAAATGTGCTTTACTAGTTCCTCAGTTATTTCTGTCATGTTCACCCTCCTTTTTTTCTATTTCATATTTAGGAAAGTGAACTGGTCCCAAGACCCTTTTCAGCCACAACTTAGGCTACGTTGGTAAAGCTAATAACAAGTATTAAATACACTTAGCAATACAAAGAAAAAAATACTGACATAAAGACATTGACAAGACTGCATGTGCAACACATAGCCAATATGTGACAGTGACCAAGTAAATTATTGAGCAACATTTACTAGAATGTATACATTAATAATGCTTAACTGTACTATGTTGTTTATTATAAATAAGTTGTATGTACACATGTTGCACACACACACACACACACACACACACACACACACACACACACACCCCTCATAGTTAGACGTTGCCCGTTCGATTCTCAATTTGAGCATCTTCTGTGTGGCGACATGCGTGAATGGACGTTCCTTCATTGAAGGTTGTGCGTTAGGCCCGGCTAGCCAGCACGTAAAAATCTACTGCCAATCATTAGTGGACCGGAGTTCTGCTGTGGCGACCCCAAACCGGGAAAAGCCGAAAGACACAAACGTATATATATATATATATATATATATATATATATATATATATATATAGTATGTGTGTGTGTGTGTGTTTCTGTATATGTGTATAAAGTACATGTATACAAAAGCATATGAGTGTGTGTGTATGCATTTAAACACAGTTAAGTACTTCTGATTTCATTTTCTTAGTGTTTTTAATGCAAGGGCACATAAAAAATGTATGTTAAAGTATAGTCAGCTGTATATTATGGTTGCATTGTAACACCAAGACCTTTTTATGAACATTATCTGTGCACCTAGTTGATAGGGTTGCCACCTGACTCTCTTTCTGCAGTTCTGGCCTGTGGAGGGGGGGGGATGTATTGATACTTTACAAGAAAAAATATTTTCTGACTTTTCTCTAAATGTCACAGAAATCGTTGACACTACATTTAAGTTATCTTAACATATACACTATTACAAATAACATTTAAAGCTTAGCATTTCACTACTATATTGCTGCTTATGTAAAATTGTCAGAAGAGTTGACAATTGCCTTTAAACCCCTGACTGATCCAATTGCTTTGTTTTGCTATGAAAGAGGAGTGTTAAGTTCTCTTCCCCTCTGCAATAAAACAGTGGAAAACAGTTCGATAGCTTTCTGTTTTTTTTTTTAATATCAGCTGCTTGTGTTCCTGAAATTAGCAGGATTAACTGCCCATCTAAGATTGACAGCAGTACCTGACATGGTAAACTACAGATTTAACTGTGTCTATGATGTGCCATGCAGGTGGAGACAAATTTCTCTGCAAAGTACTTGAGAAGTTGAGTTTAAAAAAATAGGTGGGCTTTCCCTTCTTTTGACTCCAATGCAAGGAAATACAAGTTTTAATAAGTACAAGCAGGTTTCTGGTATCAACACAGTGCTGGAACCATATTATAGAGAGAAAAGAAACCTAACAATTGAGTTAAACTGTGTGAGAGGGTGGAGTTTTCCTTTAATTAAAGAATGCAGCTGTTGAAGATAACTGTGATGCAGCTACTTGAGCTCCACCACAGTACCATTGCAAACCATAACATTCTGGATTTGATATCAAGGTTTCAATCTTTCTTTGTATAAGTGATACATTCTTATAAGGGAGAGCATCCTGGAGGACTAACTTTGGGCTCTGTTTTGATTGTTTCCATAAAAAGACCTCGTCTTATTAGATGTGAAAGATATGTCTTTACCAAAGTGATAGATATGAAAGAACAGGCCCACTTTTAATAACATCCTTGCCTACCTCTCCCTCCTTGCTGTAGATGGCTTTGCGTGTCTTTATTTATTCTGTTTCATGTGGTTAATCTCGAGTGTAGAGGAACTGAGACCTGGACATTAGTAAATTAGTTAAGTACGAATGTGGTAGCACCAGTCCAGATACGAAAAAACAGCAATAAAGGTCACGCTTGACTAGAGTTACCCTGACAGCTAAGAGGAGGAGGATTCAACAAGAGGAGGTTAGGGCCGCTGATGGATACATCAGTTATATAAAAACCACATCTAACATCATTCAACCATTCATCCAGTGTCTGTGGAGAAGATGCGAAGGCCGTCGTCGATTTAATAAGGTACAAGCAATCAACAAACTAGGCCCATTTGTGACATTTATTGAACATATACCATGTTTGCTTTGGGGCTATCTGGTAGTAACTGTTGTACCTTTTGCTGGTTGTCTTTCGGAGGGGTGAAGAAGCGAAGTCTGTCGTTTGTTTATTGAGATCGGACTTATTATATCCACAGAGACTTTGTTTAGTTTTTGTTTTCATGATTCTTTAACTGTGCATTTTTGACTCATATTATTGTGGTGCGTTCTCCTGAGTTGGTTATAAGTTGAGGCTGGCACCAGGTTCGTTGGAAGTTGAAGGGACATATTGATTTAACGTTATTTGTCAGCTAGCATTTTGTACTTTCTTGAACTAATATGAATGGTTATAAATTACAAGGTTGATGCTGTTCAATATTGTCTAAGTGGGTTTTTTCTATTATATATGTATGACAACTTTTGAGTGGAAACTGTTAATATAAATAACTTTGGTTTGTTAACCACACCCTCAGTCTTCACTCACATATACCACACCACACCTGGAGGTGTCTGGTGTCCACAGAGCAAATGTCCATAGGTAGACTGGCAAATATTTATTGACATTGGGCACCCAAGTCATCGACACCAATGGAATGGACATTGGTAATGCAGGCTTCATCAGTCAACCATCGTAGACCTTTCCTTTATTTCTTGATTACAGGAGGTTTACAGTGGAATATTTAACTGTTCTACAGAAATCCACACAGGGCCCTCTTCCTTGGATCCTAACTCTCCCGCCTTGGAGGAAAAAAAGAAAACAATATCTAACTCTCTCAGATTCTCTTGGGTCAGGGAACGATGAAGAGTAACTTGCTTATGCTGACAGCAACTTCAGACATTATTAAAATGCACTTTTCAAAACACAGATAACAATAGTAAAAACAGCAAAAGTATGAAATACTAGATACAGTGAAGTAAGCAGGAAAGCAAATCAACATTACAGTCACAGCAAAAGTCAAACCAGAGTACAAGTAAACAGTATGTAGAAAACTGGAAGAAATGTTAACTGACTTTAAAAAGGGAATGCTTAAAAATAAAGTAGCTGTATTGGAGCTGTATGAAATGTGTGTAAATCCTTCTTTAGCCAACTAAGGTATAGGAAGTAGCATTGTGTTTGTTTTACTTAAATGTGTAAAGTAGAAGTAATTGTATTTGCTACTGTGGAAATGTACTTTACAAATTTGTATCTGCTGCTAAAAAAAGAGTCTCTTTGGAGGTTGCTGTGTTAGATCACGTGTTGAGGTCTGTGTTCGGACTCTGGTTTGCTAAACCTTGCGCTTCCCACTTGAACATGAAGTTGTGAAATAAGAATGAACACCTTCTGAATTCAAACTAAATGTACTGAAACTCCTGTTTGTGAATTTATAAATACAGGGTCTGCTATTTAATCCTTATCAGTTATTAGTTACTGTTGTACATATACTTGGGACAGAGCTGCTGCCTGCAATGAATCTGAATATTTGTGTTTTGGATTTAAAAAAGCCAGAGATCAGGCGCAATGTAGCAAATAATAGGTTCCTGTTTAAATTCCTAGAAAAATATTAAGTTACTCAAAATAATGACACTAAAAATGCAAACACGCTACGAATAAAAGATTATAACATCCCAGAATATACCCCAGGCAACAATTAGCATCAGTATCAGAGCTAGTGCATATAAAAAGCAGACATGAGGAGGCCAAAACCCTCCCTACAAAAACATATTTATACATTAAAAATGGCCATCAAATTCACTCAGTGATTACAACAGTGCATATATAGTACTTATATGTGACCTGTTACAAATTGGGCATTTATGACTACATTTCCAAGCAGCAAACTCAAATACAAACCTCAAAATAGAAGAGCAACAGCAACAAAAGAACAGAAGGAGAAAAACTATGGACTAAAATATGCTACAAACAATGAAAAAAAATCAAAATTATAAAAATAAAACTGAAAGAAATGGATAATTTAGGAATGCAGCAAAAAAAAATCGGGTCTATATTATGTCTTCGATAAACCTCTTAAGTGAACGTCTGTCTGCCGATCAATAAACAGCAAAATATAACTCACACGAATGGCCGTTTCAGTGAATTTTTTCCTAGGGGAGAAAACTCTTGGCCATCATTGGGAATTGGCCCTTTTCCTCACTGTAGTGCAATTTTGGAGTTGGGATATTTAGTTGGGGGGCATAGGAGCACAGCGCCCCCACATTGGGGGTGTGGGGGGGCAAAGCCCCCCACTTTGAAGGGTTTGTAAGTTTGTATAAACAATCGCCAAAATCACAATCACAGTGGAAAACTAGCACTAACCACAAAGTAGAATACACAGAAAAACATACCCATACACGCATAAATCAAAAATGCCAGAAAATGCAAAAAAATACTTGCATGCAGGCAAAAATAGAAATCAACGCACATAAATATCACAATGAAACTGCACCCACAAACAAGCAAATATGCAACCGAGCCATACATACAGCAGTGAATGTAGACATGTTGTGGCATATTCTTTCATCTGTAAATGTATGTGTGTGTGTGTGTGTGTGTGTGTGTGTATACATACACACACACACACATATATATATATATATATATATATATATATATATATATATATATATATATACATATGCATATCTTTTTTAGCATATCCTTATATAATATATTTTGTTTATTTCTTATGTCATCCTATTCAGCCAGACTGCACCTGCAAATGGTCCATTGAGATCAGTGCACTACCCTGGTAGACAAATATAAATAAGTAAGTAAATAAATAAATAGATCCAAGGTACCAAGGAGTCAAAACCACCCAGCAGAGTCCATAAACCAATTTTAATAAAAAAATAAAACACATGAACGCAGCCACATATATTTTTTTATTAAAATTGGTTTATGGACTCTGCTGGCTGGTTTTGACTCCTTGGTACCTTGGATCTGTTTCTTGTTGTTTGTTTGGGTGCCAATTTGCCTATTTTTTACGATTATAAGTAAATAAATAAATACATAATAAAAATAGACATATACATCCTTTAGAAGAGTGTATTATGAGATAAAAATTACATTGGCACACCTCTGGTTGTCTGTGTAGATTAATATGCATATTTTATGTATAAACTTAAATGATAAACAAGTTAATAAGAATCGTGTCTACACTTTAACAATTCTAAAAACACTAAATAAAAACAAACTAAATCAATACAGAAGTAAAATATGCCCAATAAAAATACATGTACGCACTTACCTTTTTAAAGAATTCTGTGAAGATCCTATCAGAATAAACAAATAAATCAATGAGTATTAATAATCAACCAAAAGATTCCCAACACTAGAAAAATACTCTGTAATCATCCTTTAAGTAAATGTATAATCTTACTTACTGTAGCCAAATAATATGTGACAAACAGAGGCTTTGGTCTCATGATTTACACTGCTTCTACTAATTATATGTGAAAAAAGAATGCAAAATACACACTGCTTACACCAAATAATACACAAGGGGTGATTTGCTTTAAAAGCATATGGGAAGTAACACACACACACACACACACACACACACACACACTTTTCAGGAGAGTTACTAATAATTGCCACAGAACTAACATTTCCTTCCTTTGATTCTTGATAATACTGCCACCAGTTAGGTACATTACCATGCCAAAATAGAAGTATTTCTTGCTTTTATGATAAGCCAACCATTAAAAATATTGTGTGGCAGCAAAGCCTGAGCAGTGACTCTTTGAAAGGCAAAAGCCACTAGTTATGGGTGCAGCATTCTAGTGCATATACATTAAGTTAATAATAAAACTGAATAACAAGAACTCATCAGCCACATCAATTAAAACTGAATAAAGAAAACCCTTACTTAAATTAAGTATTGCAGTTGGTGAAATCAAATATATAAGCAGCTTTAAATACCCAAGAAAAATGAAAAACAGACATGTTTAAACAGACATCTTCAATAAAGGAATTCTAACTAATCGTTGATATGAGCCTGTCTCTTATTATTATTTGAAGAGATGAATTAAAATTTCTATCCTACCTCTGACTTAATAGTCCAGATAGTAGTTGTATAATTTCCTTATGCAAAATGAAACCAAGCTTGAGCTCTATCCATTAGTACTGTTCACCTGCACTCAGAAAGTAAATATTGCTTTTGCTAGTTGCTCTATCTCTGCTTGTTAGTCCCAGGCAGTCTTTCCTGTTTGGTTTAACTCTAGATTATATTTTTCTTGCTTCCACAATCTCTTACCTGTGGAGGGAAGGTAAATTCTAACAAGCAAGTGTCCAAATAAGGTAATGCTTTTTTGAGCTGAAGCCACTACAGATATGTTCGCATTTGTGAAAGCAGATTGGTTTCATGTTCTAGCAGCATTATTGTGCTTCATCTGAAACCAGTCACATATTAGCACTAATTTATATGCATGTTATGCATTTTACTTGGCTGCAAGATTAACAAAGACCACAGTTCTGTTTAAAAATGCATTGTCTTTAGCTGAACACATCTTTTCCACACCACCAACTAATGTCAAAAATTAAAAAGATCTGCACAGACTAACTCTTCCTGTTAATCCAAGTTGTCAAAGGCACCTTCAAAGGCAGCTGTAAAGCCCATGAAGCATAGATGATCATGTCACCATTTAACCCCTCATCCATCCACCCAACTTGAATTTTAAACACACTCATTCCCTGCAAAAAAAATAATTAAATAAAATAAAAATCGACCAACAAAGTAAAAAAAAAACTAACAATAACAGAAATAAAATAAAAGACTAAAATATTACCCTGTCTTCTCTACAGAACTCTCACTAATAGAGGCCATGATGTTCCACCTCTTCATGACACTAAAGACACAGCCTCTAGCCATTCAATGAAAAATAATAAAGGAATCAGTAAGCAGAAATAAATACCAGATAGCTTAAAGCAATATGATATTACTAAATGTTTTTCATTCATAAAGACCCATGTATAGTAGTTAGTCTCCTTAAAAAATGCAAATGCCATCTGTTAAAAAGATAAATAAACTAAAACACAAAACAGCAAAGATGAAAAACAACAAAACAACTTTAGTAGAGAGTAGTTGAGTAAGCACATTCATTCATGACAGAACTTCCTCAGACAGATAAAAACATAATCTACAAAAAATTCAATGAAAAAAATGCCACCTCAAAACCTAACCCTGCAACTACAAATATGTACAACTAAACAATTGGTTAAACCTAAGAAGTCCCAAACCACTGACCTTATAATCAAAATTCACAAAGACACACGCACACACACATGCACACACACACACACACACACACACACACACACACACACACACACACACACACACACACACACAAAATTACCCAATACCCTTGCGTGTACCTGGACTTGCTTTTCTGCATGAGAGGAACAGCACCCTTGAATACTTTGCTAACAGTGCGTAAATCAAAGGAAAAATACTGAGATGTCTGGCAAATCATCAACATTCCTGACACGTTAGATGTGGATGAATTTCTTCACGCCTGAGTTTGAGACCTGCAGAGAAATGCTTGCCAGGCTGGAGGTGAATCACCAAGTGTGGACATGTCTGCTCAAGTTTTTGGTCAGAAATATCTTCCTAGCTGCACCTCATTGTCATTCAACCTACAATTAGGCCAGCTTGCTAGGACAGGAGTTATGGCCCCAATGTAACTACAAAAGAGCATTAGAAAGGCAGAAAAAAAAGAGGAAAGGGGCAACTGCATCAGAGTGCACTGAAACATTTGGGCAGTGTTAAATTCAGCAGTACTGAGCTAGTCTTCTGCCATACACACTGGGTACCTGCATCAGTTACAATAGGCATTGTTTAGGAGTATCATGGGGGAATTTGCATGCAAGATAGGTAAATTCCATGTGGTTTATGGCATTTGGGTACCTAACTGTAGAGAAAATGATTTTAAGAAATTATTAGGTTGCAAAATTGTTTGTAAGCAAAATTCTAGTAAACTGATTGGTCTTTACACATTAAGCAAGCTGCTGTGCAAGAAATGCTGTTAGTTGGATTCCTCCTATTTTTGTCCAGTTGGTCCCCACTTGTAGGAGCTATGCCCTAGGCATACTGATATTGTATTGTAATGCTGAAGGGTTACATTTGCACTGTCTTCTTGGCACTTTTGCCGTAGAATGGATTTTTACAGGTGATACATTTCATGAGCACATGAATTCCTAGTTTTACCTACAGTGTGTGTGCGCAGAAATGCATTACTTTAGTTCTCTGAAATTCCTTTCATAATCTATTGACATTTGAAGCACGTATTTATCTGTCTTATCATCTTGTTCAATCAGTTTGTAAATTTTTAACTTATTTCTGTCCTTGTTGGACTAAAGCAGGAATACAGTGAGAAGAAAAAAATAGGTGTCTTGTATAATGAGCATTTGTAAGTAATAAATGGAGTAATTTGTGCCTGAAACCATTTGGCAAAGATATTACTCTTGACCTGCTGTTCTGTTGTCAAATAGTACATTAATTTCACATTATAAAGCAGACAAGGCAAATTCTATTCTCTCCCTTCAGATGTATTCATGACATCTTTACATAATGTTGATGAGGAAGTGGGAGAGTGTATTTTTGTGTTTTTGTTTTCGCTATGTGCTGGACTGAAGCCACTGTTGACTGTAGCAGGGTCTGTACAACAGAAGGTGGAAATAGGAGTGGTGAAATTAGGACCACCAGGCAAATGTGATGGTCTCTGTTTCTTAATAATACAACATAGTGTTTTTATTACTTTACTCTAAACCTTTGCTTTATGGATTTTCTATAAAATGTTATTTAGTTATGTTGTCCATTGCTGTATTGTCTAAGTGAGGGCTGAGCTTGTGTTTGGCTTTAAGTTGATTAATAGTGATGGGGTTTTCTTTCTGTTGTAAAAGCTGGGACAGATGATGTGGCTTCTTTTGTGGTCGCAGGTAGTTTAAGTGGTGAAGCTGATTTTGTTTACAAACTAGCAACCAGCTTTATCATATTATTTTTCATCCTGTTCTGACAGAGGAGAAGCCCAAGTTATTAATCTGTGTATGGGGTCTGCCCACCTTCACAATGGTGTGGCTTCCATATCAGGTTAGTATGTTGACATGCGAAGCTAATCTATTGATGGCAGCATTAGTTTAGAGTTTCAGTACAAGATGGTCATATGATGGGAACCCTAACCTAGTTCACACCAGTGAGCCTTGTTCACTTAATTTTTGTTTAGTTCTCAAGAGGCCGTGTCGAAAAGCCAGTAGGTGGTCACAGTGAGAGACACAGGAATGGGGTGAGAGGGTATTGATGCATTTGGAAAATGGAGAGAGTGGTACCAACAGAGGCTAGGAGCAGTAATATTACCAGCTCCTTGAAAAAGAAGAAGAAATTCCTGACTATGATCCAGACACCCTAGATTCAGGTAGCATCTAGTGCACTGGAGAGGCTGGTAGTGCCATGGAGAGGAATGATCATAGTCAGGGATTTATTCTTCTTTTGCAAGGAGCTGGTAATATTATTGCCTAAAAACATCTGTCAGAGACAAGGTTGGGTACCCATGCCCAAGGTGTACACTCCATTCTAGATTTCTCACTGGAGTTTAGAGATCATTTGAAGGCACTTACTGATATAGGAGGCAGAGTCTTGTGAGAGTTACATGACATGTGGTAGTGGGTGACATGTTCTTGTTAAGGACTAGTGCATACCCACCCCTTGAGCATCTGCTATAGGAGGCAGAGCCTTGTGAGAGGTACACGACTTGTGGTAGTGGGTAACATGTTCTTGTTAAGGACTAGTGCATATCCACCCCTTGAGCATCTGATATAGGAGGCAGAGCCTTGTGAGGGTTACATAACTTTAGGTAGTGGGTGACATGTTCTTGTTAAGGACTAGTGCATACCCACCCCTTGAGCGTCTGCTATAGGAGGCAGAGCCTTGTGAGAGGTACACGACTTGTGGTAGTGGGTAACATGTTCTTGTTAAGGACTAGTGCATACCCACCCCTTGAGCATCTGCTATAGGAGGCAGAGCCTTGTGAGAGGTACACGACTTGTGGTAGTGGGTAACATGTTCTTGTTAAGGACTAGTGCATACCCACCCCTTGAGCATCTGATATAGGAGGCAGAGCCTTGTGAGGGTTACATAACTTTAGGTAGTGGGTGACATGTCCTTGTTAAGGACTAGTGTATACCCACCCTTTGAGCATCTGTGAGCTTGTGCAGGGAAATGTCAAGTCCAAGGTATGAAAACTCTAATCCTCCAAGGATGGCGCCATCAATCCCAGCACTCTAATCTCACCCCCTGCTAATATGTAAGGTGCAAGGCTCTCTCCCTTGGGAGAACAATGGACTCATTCAGCGTCCCATGGAAGCTTGATGGTGAAGAGACAAATAGAGGAAAAATTAAAATTATATTAAAGTGGGAAAGCTTAGTACGTAAAACATAACTGAATGGGGAAACTGTCATGGATTAATTATGAAAGTATTTGGTGACATGCACTGGGCTTTATGAGTAGTATAGCTGCAGGTCTGAGTTTTTTTGTTGTAGTTAAATGTCATGTGCTGGGCTTTTACTGTGATAACCCAGTTAATTTAATCAGCTCCCTGCTAATGTTGTAACTACCATGCTGCTACTGCCAAAAATGCAGATATTCCAGTGTTTCCCTCTATAAAATGAGTTAGCTAGTGGGAGTGTAACAGGAGAAACAGGAGTTGGGTTTGCTAGGATTATAAACTTTTAAAACTTGATTCAAATTAATGTATGCCAGCATTAGTTATAAAGGAAAGTGTAAGACTATTGTTACACTGTTATTTATCTATCTCATTACAGCCGAGTGCACCTCCAGGCATGTCTGCAGTTACCTCCTACTGTTCCTATAGGCTTCAAACATTGCTTGTTCATATTTGCATTAATAATTCCAAAACCATGCTACATACAAGGTATCAGAATATTTTATCTTGAAGCATACATGATGACAAACACAGTTGTATTGATATTTGACTTCTGTCAACGAGTATAGAATTGTAAGGTCATAACTTCATTTTTTTAAAAGTTCAAGCCACACCCACTGGGTGTTAAAGGCACACGCTCAAAAGAATGGTAAAGGATGGAATGAGTTAATAGCGCCATTAGATATATAGTTAACCTGTTGTAACAGCTGTAATTGTGTAACGGCATCTAGTTCGGGATGCTGATAAAAAGGATGCATGGACCAGCCTTACCTACCCAATTAACAAATGCATATAAACAAATAAACAAAAGGAGAGTAGTAATTTGGTGAATTCGATGCCTTCACCTTGATGACTGTTGCTCATGTGTGACTTTAAAAGATTTAATATCAGTGGTAAGAAAAATCATGGAATGTCTTCTGATGGAAAGATGTGGATTTCTACATGCCAGTGGCAGATAGAACTTAAGCATCATAGATTTATGGCAGAAAGGTTACAGTAGATGACATAAGCGTTATTTCACTAACTGGAGTCATCAGGAAGAAATGCTGTTACTGTGGCCCACCTGACCTTTGTATGGTTACATTATAAATCCTCTGTATGTAACAAAGTCATAATAACTAATACTGTATGAACAACTTAATCAAGGGCACTGGAACCTGAGGTAGAGGGGGTGCCAGAAAATAGCACATATGAGGAACAGACCAAAAATATGACACAAAATCAGGGACAGTCAAACATATGCTCTGATCTCTTAACCTCTTAGGGCAAGAATTGGGAGAAAGAGTGTGAAAGGCTCAGAATCATGGGCAAATTTTAAGCTTTACTGTTGTCATCAAAGCAATGGATGAAGGTAAAACAGTTCACACCACGTTACCTTGACCTGGCCAAGCCTTTTGACACAATCCCGTACTTAGGTGTAGTACAAAGGATGAATAATCTATGAGCAAACACTTAAATCACTAGCTGGATTGCCAGCTTGCTCACAGGATCTGGGAGATCAAATCAGGGGAAGTTACCTCTAGAAAGAGACCAGTCACCAATGGAGTCCCCCAGGTTTCGGTACTGAGACTTTTTCTGTTTGGCATATACATCTGAAAAGTGAAAGGACATACCAAAGGGCTTTGGCTGACTAAGCTTGAGATGACTGCAAGCTAGGAGCAGTTATTGAATCCCAAACACTCTTATCAATCGTGTTTGCCCTACAATTATAACCATATGTATTCTTGTACTCTGAATTGTACCTACACATGCTATAATGTTGATTGTTATTTCCATGTATTTTTAACCTGCTTTTCTTATTCATATATGTTTCTTATTTTATTAATTGAATACTAAGTCAGCTTTATTTTATGTATTTACTGTGGAGCTTTTCTCCCTGGGTCTCCACTGAAAAAGACCTCTGTCCCAGCTGGACCACCCCAGTCAACAAATGTCAAATAAATAAATTAACCGTCAAGCAGGAAGGTTTGTCCCAAACAATAACTGGTGCCAGAATCATAACTCAAAACTAAACTCCAAAAAATAAATTATTCTATCCTTTGGGAAGTCATCTACTCTAGGGAATTGCCAAATTGATAATACCCCCTGAGAACTGACCCAGTTGTTTGGCATTTGGAAATTTGTGTCTACAGTGACCTAACTTTTGACCAACATATGCCCAGAGTCATAAGCAAGTCTTTCTATATTGCACAGCTTATAAACAAATTGATTGTGACTAGATCTAGAAATGTCATTGTCCCCCTTTACAAAGCCCTCATTAGATCAATCATTTTGTATAATGCCCAGTTTGGCATGTATTTGTCCAGACCCATCTAGCAATTGGAATACCCACAGAGATACGTTACTAAAAGGATACAAATCCTAAACAATAGATCTTGCATGGACCACCTCAAAGATTTATCGCTATACTCAGTATCCTACAGAGTGCTTAGAGGTAACCTGTGTCTGGCATACAAGGCATCCTCCGACCTAATACTGATGGACCTTCTGAACATCAGCAAGTCAAATGGCATCAGAAATACTCAGTCCAGGTATCTAACCTGAATATTGTGGAGAGATGGATATATATCACAGAGGCTACTACTGTTCCAGAACAGACTATCCATTCAAGTAAAACAAAGCTCATCCCTGTCCATATTCAAATAGAACTTGGATCTAAGGATGGGTAATAGAAAATGTACTCCAGGATTGCCCCTCGTGCCACTAATGGATAGAGGCAGTTCCTAAATGCTGCATCCCTTACATGGGTCCCCTCAAATTATCTATGGTATGATCACAGTTATTCTCACTAGGGCTAATATACAGTTATCAGCCATGGGATAGGTACGACCAATCAGGAAATGTTAATTCAAGCACCAAAAGGGAAATTGGCTAAGGCTTAAAATATCCTCCTAGTGAACATATATTGTGGTAGTAAATAGTTTTAAAAAATTGCCCTTCTTAGATCACTAAGTGCTTTTCTCACCCTCCCTCCAGCCTTCAACAGCTTCCGACACCTCTGAACTTAATTATTTTAATATAAGAATAATATAAAACTATAAATGTCACCAACACATAAAGACTAATTGCCTGTTTCACCACAAAGGTTAACTTTAGGTTCATTTTGGTAATAACCAACTTCTGTTTATATAATTTGTTAATCCAATTAAGTCAGTTTGTTACTCATTCAGTTTGTTGATAAAACAAGTCTCTTGTCGTGATTTGGGCTTTAGCAAAACATTTGAAAGAGTACCACACAAAAGGTTACCAAATAAATTAGACACAGTTTGACTAATGCATGGAATTCTAACGTGTGTAACACACTGTGCTGCAAGACACAATGGTCAATTGTAAATGAGTAAGTGGAATAAAAGACTACTCTTATATTGCAAAGACTTCTGAAATGGATATAATTAGTGGGGTCCCCCCTTTTTGGCT
The DNA here is from genome assembly GCF_019279795.1 of Protopterus annectens. Classification (NCBI taxonomy): domain Eukaryota; kingdom Metazoa; phylum Chordata; order Ceratodontiformes; family Protopteridae; genus Protopterus; species Protopterus annectens. The sequence goes on along the minus strand of NC_056741.1, from coordinate 1,983,652,886 downwards.
GCATAGCAATCATTGTAAAACATTGCTGTATTTTTCATTACAGAAAATGCCCATTCACTGGTCTACACTGGCATCTCCTGTGATTGGCCTAAAGAGCTTTACATGCCCACTGCCCCAGTCTCCATTTCTTTCCTCTTTTTTTACACAGCATGGATCAACTTACTATTACTGCAGAAAAATGTACTCTTATGATGCTGAAAGAAAGGCCTAGACCTAAACTTTAAAGGTTGGAAAGTGCTGATATTAGATACCAAAGTAAGCACCATCATCGTGTCTCTCAACTGTCCTTGATTTTGACTCAAAGTTTAACTTTGTCCACCTAAACCCTTCCAAAACTGACTACTTTAGAAGAAGGTGGTAGATTGCACTTCAAAAATATGACAATAATTCCAATTTCTGACTTCTTTTACTTCAGAAAATGCATGCTAATTCATATTATATTACTTTGTCAAAGTCTGAAATTAATTGTACTTGTATTTTAAAAGTGTCCAGTTGAACCTGATTATTTCCGGATTTGGTTCTGATTCTGGAGGTAAGTAGTTGAGAGGTGTGACCTTCACCAGCTTTGTTTGGCCTGTCACAAGATGTCAGACAATGTTCACCAACCTTCATTTCCAGGAATGTCATACAGTCATTTGTTGCAGCCGGTTAAAGCCTGACAATTCCATGTCCAGCGGTTACGAATCGCAGATGGAACTGGGAAAGGCACTACCAGTAGAATATTAAAAGGGAAATGTCTTAGCGTGTCTGGACAAGGCAGACAGAAATGAGGTAAATGAAGAAAAGGATTAGGAATCCACAGATTAGACCTGCGGGCCTGGTGTCTGTTCAGAATCTGTCATTAACAAGGTGCCCCTTTATCTTCTCGTTGACATCTTATGCTGAGAAGTCAATCACTGCATCTGCCGAAGGAGTGTTGAGGCTGCTGTCATTTACTGCGCTCTCTTCAGAGACAATTGTAGGTTAAATGTGTAGCCATCATTACCTTCTGTACCTCATTCATGAATATGTCACAGATGTTGGTAGAAGACTTGATTCTTTTTTTTCTCAAAAATCTTTTTATTTAAATTTTTATGATACAGAATGTTAAACAGTCAGGTTGACAACAAACTAAAAGCAAATATCTACAACAAATAAAGAAACATCAGTCCTATAGCTATATACACTATATACAATAGAAGTCACCACAAAAAGCTATTTTTTAACAGCTAGTAAAAGGAAGAAGGATATTGGAAGGAGCATATTGTATTGAATAGTATAAGTGAAGAATGTAAGCTCTTTAATATAACCAGTTATGATATATAGATACTTAAATGTTGCGATAAAGAAAGGAAAAGACCAAGTCTGTTGTTAGTCTATCTAATTGGTTTCGCATATAAACTGATTTTAATTCTTAAGGAATAAGTCAAGCAAGTTTCCCCAGTATTTGTGATAATATTGTTTTTGATTTGTAGCTATATAAGCTAATTTATGAGAGGAAATATACTTAATAGCTAGGCTACAAAAGTCTTCCCATGAGATTAGGGATTTGACAGTCCAGTTTTTTGTGATATAAAATTTAATAAGGACACAAATTGTGATAAGAATATGTTTTAAAATTTTAGGAAGTGTATTTGTGGTGATATGTAGGATAACAGTTTCCCATGATAGGGTGTTTTTTTCATATCCTATCTTCTCTAATCTAACTCTTAGAGAACATCATAGGTTGTGGACCCTATTACAGCCCCCAAAAGCACGCACAAAATCTGTTATTTGATTTGGGCAGTATGGGCAATAAGCTGAAAATTTGGGGTTAAACTTGTTAAGATTTGATGGCGTATAGTAAGCGTTGTTGTTGACTATAATTTGAGTGTACAACAACCGTTTAAAAGGAATAAACTTAATACTATTTTTTGTGGCCACTCTTTTTTTTCTTCTGTAATTAATTGGCTTTTCTCCTGCCAATAGGTTGAAAATAATAGGGAACTCTGAGATTCTATACTCTTTATAAGTTTATATGTCCTAGATATTGTTTTTTCTTTAGTTGCTAGATTTTTAAATATTAGAATAGCTAATTTAATGTCATGTTGGTCGATTTTAATTTGTGGTACTTTAGCTTTAGAAATTCAAGATAAAAAACCTTCGGACACACCACGAGAAGTTCTAACTAGGCTTTAATCAGTAAACATATATAAAAAATATTAAAAGATAAGCGCTTTCGCGTGCTAGAAATGCACGCTTCTTCAGATCTCATTTAATGCCACAAACAGCTTGCTTTTTAAATAAAATGACAACCAATAACAGTTCTTCTTCAATTAAAAAATAATCATTAGCTGCTTAACGCATAGACTGTGCTTAAGTGGTAATGTTATTGCGCTTCTTGCTAAGACAAATTTGTGTGTATGAGGCTAAGTTCAATTCATTACAACGTAATAAAATTTAAAAATGTTGGTTAAAAACAAGTTATTCTTTCCAAGCTTGTGAAACAATCTTTAAAATGAGATCAAAATTAAATCTCATCTACCTAAATGCATAATGATCAAAAGTTAAGAAACATACATAATGGATGGCTGGCTTGATGAAAGACTTTCATAATTTAAAAACATACATAACACAAATCTTTTCCCAATGCAGTCTCGATTCACGTTCCTGTGTTGTATGTAACAAACCAAACAACCTATTTTACTGATTAAAAAAAGGCCAAATAGAGCTGAACAGTGAATACAATGCTGAACCTTGTGGTAACCAGCACCCTTCTCAGGTCGCGTAGAGCATTTGAGACAAACTGACAATGCCCCAAATGACACATACACCAGGCTCTAACTAAAAAGCGTATATCCCACAGGACTTGACATTCTTGGCTTATCTACCAGACGAGAACAGAAACTGTCCAATCTTTACTAGTGTTGAGCTAGACTGTCCTCTAACTCAGCTAGGCTTCCAAAAATCAAAGACCGATTTGGCGCTACACCTCAAGGCTATGCCAAACTACTTGTCCAGAAAGGAAACCTGCTGAAAAGTGACTTAATCGGATGGTCTAGTTGAAAACAAGCAATGTTCATGGAGTCTATTATGTTAAATCGACCCACTATAACAAAAATGACGAAGTATCGTCATTATGTTGATCATAAATCTAAAGTACATAGTACGTAAAAAACGTAGAAATTCATATACAATGAAAGTTAACTGAAATTCAATGGGCAATGACGACAAAACTAGCATATAAACTATCAACAATACACCATCATTTTTGTGACTTGTAAGTCAGCTTTTTACAAAGCTGATATTGTCATTGCTTAAAAAGGAGTATTCAAGAACTCTCAAAATGGATAGCAATAATCAAAAATAAAAGTAAGAACTGAAATTGTGAATCCCATGGTTCTTTATACTATAGTGCTAATCTTGTCGATGAAAGCATATAATATGCTATAGAAAACTCATAGAACATACCTAATGGTTGAAACAACCTACTGTGCTGATAATAAAACAGCTTAGAGTTCCAAAGTTGTCGCTGTAATGACTTGTTAGTGTGAGTTGAACAACACTTAAAGATAATAGTCATAATATCTGGTCAGGAAGCTGACATAAATGACTAAAAATCAATATAGAAAGTCTTGAAAAATCAACAGTTGACAATGCTTATTATGACTAGTTGACCCTGTGGAACAGTAGCAAATATAATAGAGCTACTTGAAAGACTAGATCTAGGACTAATCTGAAACAGGTCAAAAGTAACATGAGGGATGTGAAACCCTAAATTTCTTGGGGTGAATCAACTATAATGTGTTAGACTAATCTCATAGGGAATAGTACTATTAATATCTAGAATTTAAAAATAAATTACAGGGAGAATTATAATAATGTTCACCTGTCAATTAAAATGGGTTTCAATGAGACGTAGTTGTTAATACCTGGGTCTCTATGAGCTCCTGTCTTAAAAATCCACTTCAATTCTAATTTGGCCAAGTGGTTGGAGTTATCACCCATTCTATTGCTTGTTCTTAGGGTTTGTAATACCCTAAATTTGAACTCATGTGTCGGATACACTCCTAAGTGTCTAGCTAATGCATTGGAGTCTTTGTTCTTGCGTATATCGTAACTATGATTGTATATGCGATCTTTCAATTTTCTGGTTGTTAGATCAATGTAGAATGCTGGACAATGCAAACAGTTGGCCATATAAATCAAATTGCTGCTATTACAATCATAGTACTCCCTGGGTTTAAATTCAAAGACTCCATAAGCATGCGTGAAATGCTGAATGGTGGTTATGTGTTTACACATGTTGCACTTAGTGCAAGGAAAGGTACCTAATGCTTTATGTTGAAATGGTGAGTCTACATAATTGTAGTTCCTGGAGAATATCTCCTTAAGGTTGTTACAAGTACGAAAAACAAAGGAGGGTTTAGCTCCCACTAAAGTTCTAATTTCTTCAGTGACTGTAAGGATGTTCCAGTGTTTGGAAACTATCTTCCTAATTTGTTCATTGTCATTTGTATATTTCATTACATAAGGAATTCTGTTCTTATTATATCTTCCTTGTCTATAGGATCGCTCTGAGTTGTAATTAGTAAGTTCAGAAGTGTGGATGTCCTCTTGGATCTCAAACGCTTTCTGTACTATTAAATTCCTAGGGATCTGTGTATTTGTCTGGGTGCTAGATGTTGAATATTGGAATAAAATCCCCTGTCTTATTTCATTTACCATGGACTTGTCATAACCTCTAGCTAGGAAAATCTTGACCATGCTATCTGCTTCCTCTTCCAGGACTGCTGGATCCTGTATAATTCTGGTTAATCTGGTGAATTGTGCTTTCACTATACCAGGGTATACATGCCTGGGATGCATGCTGCTGAACTCTAGTATGCTGTTCCTCCAACATTCCTTCCTGTGTAGTCTAGTTTTAATGGTACCTTCTGGATCTAAATATAAATTAACGTCCAGAAAATTGATATGTGTTCCAGAATATTGGAGGGTAAACCTTAAAAAATCAGTAGTGGATTGTAGATAATTGACAAAGATATTCAACTCATCTATAGTGCCCTTCCAAAACAGTAGAATGTCATCTACAAATCTTCTGTATAGACCTATTTTGCTCATCCATTCGTTGTTGAACAAACAGTGTGTTTCCCAAAAATGTAATACCAAATTGGCATAAGAATTCGCACATGGGGTGCCCATAGCCACACCCCATGTCTGCAGGTAATACTTCTTGTTAAAAATGAACACATTGTTATTTAATACAGTGTCCAACAACTGGGCTATCAGAATTTGTCTATCATTGGAAAAGCCACTATCTAACACCATAATTTTTCGGATGGCTTGCATCCCGTATTCATTGGGAATGCAGGTAAATAGATTGCAAACATCCAAGGTGACTAGATAAAAGGAGCTCTTAATAGGACTCTGTTTATTGAATTGCTTAATATCATCCAGTAAATGTTGTGTGTCTTTCAGAATTGTATCTATTCTATCTACCATAGGCCTTAACATCTTCTCCACAAATACTGAGATGTTATATGTGGCCCATTGTCTCCCTGCCACAATAGGTCGCATGGGAATGGGTCTTGTCCCCTTATGAATCTTGGGTAGTCCTTTCAACGCTGGTATGAGGGGATCCTCTATGTTCAAATATTCAAACATTTCCTGACTCACCTGTCGACACATTAGTAAGTCGTACAAATCTGAATGAATATTTGTGATTATAACTAGCACTTGTTCTAAGGTGAGCTCCTTGTAACTGTCACATGATAATGGGTGTTCGATGTTATTAATGTAGTCAACCTTGTCTAATACTACAACCCCCCCCTTTGTCTGCTGCTGTTATAATCACACTAGGATGTTTGTTGAGCTTGCTCAGAGACTGATACTCTGTCTTGTCTAGATTACAAAATTTATTAGTAACATGCTTAGAAGAATAGAAAGTATACATGTCTGCTTCACAGGATTTGATAAAGCATTCCACCATATGTGGGAGTGGAGGACAAAAAGTACTTTTGCGTTTGAATTCAAAAGTCAGCTTATTCTTTTCAGCTACATTCATGAGTTCTGAGCTGCCAAAAAACATTTTAAGTGCGATGTTCCTTGCAAATAGACGTAGGTCACAAAAGGTTTCTGTTTGTGCACTAGATTGTGAGGGTATATAACTCAGTCCACGGTTCAATAAGGAATAATCAGATGATGAAAGACTAATACTGGAACAATTAAAAACCAAATCAGTCAAAACATGTGTTTTTTCTGCTGTCCGTACCTGTCTGACGAATTTTTCCTTTTCCTGGGCCCTCTGCTTGTTGATCTTCCTCTTAAATGCTGCTCCATTCTGATGGGAAAAGGGGCCTCTGGTAATTTGTTGTAAACGACATTCGTACGTCTCACTGTTCCTGTTCTGTTGGAATCGTCTTCCGGTAGGAGCGCTAACTGGTTTGGAGGTGGAGTATTGAAGTCCTGGCCTTCCGATGCTGTTGATACTCTCTCTGTGCTGACATGAGCTGAACTGGGCGTATTCAGATAGGATGGCGCCAAAGTCAAACCTGTTGGATTTCCCGTTACCGTTTCGGTTGGTCTAAATGGCTCTTTGTGTTGCCATCTATTTCTGTTTGGCTGTGATCTCACATTGTTAGGCTCTTGAGCTCTAGGCCAAACGAAAATATTACCGGCTTGGAAATCTTCTACATCCCTATTAAGTTTACGTCGCTGTAATTATTAATTTGTACCAAGACTTGGTTCAGCTTCCTTATGCAAAGATCAGAGTTAAAATGTTCCGTTATATTAATGTAAAGTTCATCTGTTCTTTTTTCTAGGTCTAGTACAATAGGGTCAAAATAATCAATCAGTAAGTTAATGTATTTGAAACTTACTTCTAAATTCAAGTCTTGCCACTTCTTCAGTAGGTCTGGATAAGTTTGGCCGTATGTTGGCATGCACAACACTCGCATTCCCCTCGGAATGACTTTAAAGTGTGTGCATGCTTGTAGGTGTTTTTTCTGCCAAGACAGTCTCTGTAATCTAAACAAATTGTTCTCCAATTCCTTCATAGCTTCTTGGAATTCAATTGTATTAAAATTATTAGAGCTGTTACTAGCTGGTACGCTCACCATATCCTGGAAATCCATGGTTAGCAATGGGTTGTTGTTCGTCGGTAGGAAAGCTTCTATTTTCGGCAGCTCCATTGGTTTCATTGGGTTATATCCAAGCTCGATGTCTCCCTTCTCCATAGCGTGAGGGCGGAAACACAAATGTAGAGACAAAAGAAAACAAAAGTAATGTCTCCGCTCTCCAAAGTGTCCTCTGGCAACGTATGAGGCCAAGAAATTCAAGATAAAAAACCTTCGGACACACCACAAGAAGTTCTAACTAGGCTTTAATCAGTAAACATATATAAAAAATATTAAAAGATAAGCGCTTTCGCGTGCTAGAAATGCACACTTCTTCAGATCTCATTTAATGCCACAAACAGCTTGCTTTTTAAATAAAATGACAACCAATAACAGTTCTTCTTCAATTAAAAAATAATCATTAGCTGCTTAACGCATAGACTGTGCTTAAGTGGTAATGTTATTTCCCTTCTTGCTAAGACAAATTTGTGTGTATGAGGCTAAGTTCAATTCATTACAACGTAATAAAATTTAAAAATGTTGGTTAAAAACAAGTTATTCTTTCCAAGCTTGTGAAACAATCTTTAAAATGAGATCAAAATTAAATCTCATCTACCTAAATGCATAATGATCAAAAGTTAAGAAACATACATAATGGTAACCAGCACCCTTCTCAGGTCGCGTAGAGTTTTCTATAGCATATTATATGCTTTCATCGACAAGATTAGCACTATAGTATAAAGAACCATGGGATTCACAATTTCAGTTCTTACTTTTATTTTTGATTATTGCTATCCATTTTGAGAGTTCTTGAATACTCCTTTTTAAGCAATGACAATATCAGCTTTGTAAAAAGCTGACTTACAAGTCACAAAAATGATGGTGTATTGTTGATAGTTTATATGCTAGTTTTGTCGTCATTGCCCATTGAATTTCAGTTAACTTTCATTGTATATGAATTTCTACGTTTTTTACGTATTATGTACTTCAGATTTATGATCAACATAATGACGATACTTTTTGTTATAGTGGGTCGATTTAACACAATAGACTCCATGAACACTGCTTGTTTTCAACTAGACCATCCGATTAAGTCACTTCTCAGCAGGTTTCCTTTCTGGACAAGTAGTTTGGCATAGCCTTGAGGTGTAGCGCCAAATTTGTCTTTGATTTTCGGAAGCCTAGCTGAGCTAGAGGACAGTCTAGCTCAATACTAGTAAAGATTGGACAGTTTCTGTTCTCGTCTGGTAGATAAGCCAAGAATGTCAAGTCCTGTGGGATATACGCTTTTTAGTTAGAGCCTGGTGTATGTGTCATTTGGGGCATTGTCAGTTTGTCTCAAATGCTCTACGCGACCTGAGAAGGGTGCTGGTTACCACAAGGTTCAGCATTGTATTCACTGTTCAGCTCTATTTGGCCTTTTTTAATCAGTAAAATAGGTTGTTTGGTTTGTTACATCAACACAGGAATGTGAATCGAGACTGCATTGGGAAAAGATTTGTGTTATGTATGTTTTTAAATTATGAAAGTCTTTCATCAAGCCAGCCATCCATTATGTATGTTTCTTAACTTTTGATCATTATGCATTTAGGTAGATGAGATTTAATTTTGATCTCATTTTAAAGATTGTTTCACAAGCTTGGAAAGAATAACTTGTTTTTAACCAACATTTTTAAATTTTATTACGTTGTAATGAATTGAACTTAGCCTCATACACACAAATTTGTCTTAGCAAGAAGCGCAATAACATTACCACTTAAGCACAGTCTATGCGTTAAGCAGCTAATGATTATTTTTTAATTGAAGAAGAACTGTTATTGGTTGTCATTTTATTTAAAAAGCAAGCTGTTTGTGGCATTAAATGAGATCTGAAGAAGCGTGCATTTCTAGCACGCGAAAGCACTTATCTTTTAATATTTTTTATATATGTTTACTGATTAAAGCCTAGTTAAAACTTCTCGTTGTGTGTCCGAAGGTTTTTTATCTTGAATTTCTTGGCCTCATACGTTGCCAGAGGACACTTTGGAGAGCGGAGACATTACTTTTGTTTTCTTTTGTACTTTAGCTTTAATTAGATACAGGATCAGACTAAGAGTGGTAGTATATTTTTTAGAGAGTTCCAGTTTCAGCCTTCGTTTTGATATATTAGTTTCTTGCCATTTGTATATTTCCCATATGGTAAATTCTTTTATTAGAGGATAGTTTTTTAAGTTTCTTGGTTGGCTATTAATTAACAGGTTAGAATTTAGGTGAAGCTGTTACATGAATAACACTAGATAATTGCATAGATTTGAATAGATTTTGGATAGTTAGAATCATATGTTTGATTAATGGGTGTGCATTCCTGGTGTAGGAGTCTCTGATTTAAATTTAGAAAAGGGAGAGATTTGGGGTTAAAGTCTAGGGATTTAATTTGACCATACCAAATTTTAACCCACTGGGGTGTCCATCTAGTCATATTAGAATCGTAGTTTATTGTTTGGATCAACCTACAAGAAGTAATTGTACTGTAATAAAGTTTAAAGTCTGGTAATCCCAGGCCACCTTTATCCTTTGTAAGGGAACGTTTATCATATTTAATTCTGACAGATTTTGGATGCCCCAAGAATTTAGATATGGCTTTTTCTATATCCTTAAAAAAATTTTGAGGAATAATTGAGAAAGTAGCATATAGTTGAAAGAGAATTCTAGGTAAGACATTCATTTTGTCCACGCTGGCTTTTGAGAGTAGAGACATGTTCATATTCTTCCATCTATTAATATTGTTTCCTATGTTAGACCAAGTACGTAACAAATTGTTCTTAATGATCTCCTTGAAATTGGAAGTATAAGTTGCACCTAAATATTTTATCTGATATTTAATTTTGATCTCACTATCAGGAAAGTAGAATTCTTTATGGCCTAGGAGATTCGAGGGAAATACATAAGATTTACTCAGAATGAATTTATAATTGGATATCTCAGAATACAAATCTATTGAGTTAAGTACTTTTGGGAGATCAGTGTTAGGAAGTTGAAAATATAAGTTTAAGTCATCTAGAAAGGCCGAATATGAAAGTTTTATGTTTGATAATCGGGGTATATAATGGTAAGTTTTTTGAGATATATATATATATATATATATATATATATATATATAAGAGCAAGGGTTCTAAATAGAAATTAAAAAGGTAGGGAGAAAGGGGGCAACCTTGCTTTGTGCCATTAGAGCTGGGAATAGGGTTGGTTTTGAGTTTATTTATTTGAATAGTAGTGGAGGCCTTCTGATAAAGAACCTTAATTATTTTTATAAATTCTTGTGGAATTTCAATAAAGGGCAAGATATTAAATAAGAAATTTAGGTTTACTCTGTCAAGTGCTTTGCTTGCATCAGCAGTAAGGATGTACCTAAGATGTCTATCTTTGTCCAGAAGTTTTATAATGGTATCCAAAAGAAGAGTGTGTTATCACGTTTGCCTATTCTGCATAAAACCCATTTGTTCTTGGGAGATGATGGAAGGGAGAATGTTCTTCAATCTATTAGCAATAATGTGGGCTAGGAACGTAAAATCAGTATTGATAAGGGCTATTGGTCTGTAGCTGGCTGGGTCTGATGGGTCAGAGTTTGGTTTAAGAATTAAAATTGTTTTTTTGAGTTGTTAATATATCTATCTGTAATGCCATGCCGAATTATATAATTGAATACTTTTATTAAAATTTTAGAAATGTGATCTGAGAATTTTTTATAAAATTCCACTGTGTATCCATCAGGTCCAGGAGATTTACCCAATTTAAGTTTATTGTAATTTTAACTTCTTCTAAATGCAGGGATGATTTTAGAAGTTTTTTTTCTGATGATCAGTTGTTGTTGTTGTGTCTTTCGGCTTTTCTCGGTTAGGGGTCGCCACAGCGGAACTCCGGTCTGCTAATGATTGGCAGTAGATTTTTATGTGCCAAGTTGCCAGCCCTGACACACAACCTTTAACGAAGGTACGCTCATTCACGCATGTCTCCACACAGAAGATGCTGTTGGTGAGAGTCGAACAGGACAAGGTCTTAGTGTGAGGCGACAACGCTACCGCAGCACCACCACCGCAGTAATAATTCTAGATTATGTATAAACTCTAGAAATTTGTCTGTAGAGCGAGTGTTAGGTAAATTATATAGGTTTTTGTGGGTTACCCTTAGTACGTCGAAACCCCACTACATTGAATTCCACTTCTCCGACACAGCAGAACATTGACAAATGAAGAGCCGAAGTTTCCAGCATGGTAATTTACTGTTTGGCCATCCACCTGAATTTGCCCCGTACCCCCACAGTAGTGCGTTCTTGGAGTTGGAATATTAAGTTAGGGGGGTGTAGGGGCAAAGCCCCCCACATTTGTGTAGTCAGTTTAATGACAGTTTTTCATTTCTGGATGGCCAAACTGTAACTTACCGTGCGGGAATCTTTGGCTCTTCATTTGCCGATATTCTGCCGTGTCAAAGTAGTAGAATTCAATGTAGTGGGCTGTCAACGTACTAAAGGTAACCCAGATTTTTGTATATGGCCTCAAATGTATTTATAATGTCTTGCTGTTTATATTTTAAGAGTCCTTCTTATTTTATTTCTTCGATCCTAGGTGGACCATTTTTAATATTAATTAACATAGCAAGTATTTTTGAGGGAGCTTGCACCCATTCAGAAAATTGGTATGTTGATCTCATCTCTACAAATGAGATATTTTTTTAAGTAAAGACTATGCAATTCCTTTTGCAAATCATTCAGTGTATTTTCCAACTCATCTGAGTATTTATGCTAGCGTTCCAATTCAGTATCTTTGATTTGGGTCTCGAGATTGAGTTTATTATTATTATGTTTTTTCTTATACCATGTGGATTTTTGGATTATGTGACCTCATGACCAATTTAGCAGCAGCCCATTGCATGTCATAAGGAATTTGAGTAGGTATAATATCAACATCCAGTTGGGCTAGGATACTATTTATTTCCTGTGATACCTCTTGTATTTGAATGATATTAAAATTTAAAGTCCAATTATTGAAATAAGAGGATCTTTGATTAGAGGTCAAAACTTTAATGGAGATACTAATTTTTGAATGGTACGCTATGGATCTAGGGGAAACTCTATAGCTTAGTCTATAGGAAAGGAAGGTTTGAGAGATTAAAAAGGCATCAATTCTTGACCAGGTTTTATGTGTGACTGAAAAAAAAAGTAAATCTAGGAATTGAGTTATCCTGTTGAAAATTTGTATAAGGGTCTATTAGAGCAAAGTTATTCTGAAGTAATTATAGGACTATGGTAGTATGCTGTGATTGCTTAGTGTCTTTATGTGACCTATCCTTGTCAGGATCAAATAAGGCATTCCAATCCCCTCCTAAAATGTATAAATGCTTTGGATAATTAACTAGAATATTAAAGATATAAATAAAAATATGTTGATTTGAGCAGGGGGTGTAAACATTAAGAAAGAGTATGGGTTTATTTAGGGTATGATAGTTACTAGTGAATAAAACCCACCTTCCATTAGGATCACTCTTAGTAGCGGTGATCTCTCCCTGGTAAGATTGATTTATTATAATGGCTACCCCCCAGATGACGTGTTATGTCCTGCTGCACTTATTTGCTTAACCCATTTCCTTTTCCGCTCATTATCCCAGAGTTGGTTAGTCAAGTGAGTTTCTTGTAGAAAGGTACATTAGATTTATTTCGAAATGTGAGATGCATGATTAAGTTTCTTTTTTTTTTGTCAGATAGCCCCGTAATGTTCCATGAATCTATTGAAATCATTATCACAGTGTTAGTTTACTTTTATAAATGTTATTGATTGATAAAGGTAAGAATAGAGGTGTATATTAAAAGCTATTATGTTAGAAAATACTATAGGTGAGGTGGCTTCTAAACTCCTGTACCTTATGTAAGTGCCTTACCACCCATCCCTCTGTGTAAGTGTAGAAATATTTATTGGATAGCAAGAAATAGATAAAATTTGAGCTAAGGGTGACGTATATAAAAAGCAGAGGGATGCCAAAATTACCTAAAGTGATCCAAACGTAAACAAACATCAGCTACAAATTGTGCAAGACTGCTCCTTTAAATTGTTTGACAGTTACTAGGGGATCACTATCTGACTTCAAATTTTTATATTAGTAATACCTATTTAAATAACTTGTTGAAACTTGAAAGGCAAAAGCCTAGGGATATTTGGTAAAACCAGCAGTTAAAGTTTCCAAAATTGATAGTGATAAAAATATCTTAGATTAACTAAACAAGAGTTTATACAATTCTGGCCGAAAAAATATATTGTTACATTCACGAAACTTAAACGTTCAGAACAAAATAATGTTCACTTTACTAAAGATATAATTTAAACATTAAGGCTAGAACATAGTTCTGTATGGATCTTAATAATAAGTACCTTGCTTCAGGGGTCAGCCATTGATATATACAGCTTAGAGGGAGTTCTGTTAAAAAGTGTTTAGACTCTTAATGAAATAATGTTATGTTTGAGAGAAGGAGACCTTGTATCAGATTAGTATGTATCCAGAGAAAGCATAGATATAGCCAATGTTAAGGATTGTTTAACTTATAACTATATTAGATACCAACCACTGCCATTAATTATAGAAGTAATAGGGGAAACTTCTAGTACACTTAAATTACAACAGTAAATCTACCATAGAGCCTTTTAAAGCATTAATTATTATATTCAGTCTGTAGAGCTTTTTTGAATCCAATGATCTATTTAATTATACTTGAACTAATTACTTTTGTTCAACATCAGGCTAAAGAAAATTGTTTTACCATTCAGTATTAAAATTTAACAGACAACTATCAAAACTATAGCTTTATATCCTACCTACTGTTAGATTTCTTTTAATACAAGAAGAAACTAGCAATTGATGCAACATATGTAGAAAAGCAAGCAACAATAAGCATTGAACACCGTAATCAAATTTCCGTTCTTAAAAACCATCACTTATGAGCCGTATATTATATATCCTTAGATTCTCTTGATTCTTATTTCCCTGGTGGCAGGTGCACAAAGCCTGACTGTAATTCCTCAGTGGTATTTCCTCTTAATCTGCTTCCAGCCACTCTGAGTAAGCATTTCTTTTTTATTTGTCACATTTGAGAATCTTCTACATGTGAAGGCTCCTTTTAGGCCTACCTCAGATTCTCTTATTACATATGTGCACTCTGGCTACTTTGAGTCTCTTGTCTGCATCTGGTTGTCATTGAGTGATCCTTACAGAATGTAGTGACACACAGGGTACCTGACTATGTGCTCTGACATCATACAAGCAAGATGACCAGGGCAGATTTCACCCATGTTGGTCCTACAGAGATATGTCTTGGTGACACTGACCTTTTCTGAAGTGTGGCCTTTACCCTTGCCTTTACCAATTTTTGAAGTATTTTTTTTACATCCCCAGTGCTCCATCCGTTAGGGCAGAGATCTTTGCTAAAAAAACTATCAAAGAGGAGTGTTTTCTTGCATTTTGCTAAGACTTCCTTTTATATTTACACTGAAGAGATTGATGTCCTTTTGTCCAAAACTGACACATGCTTTCATCCTTTTCTTACATTAATTTTATTTTTATTTTTTATTTTACCCTCTCCATTCCGTGTAAAAAATTTGATTTTCTAGTAAATCAGTGAGGACTACAGCCAGACACTAATGCTAGATATTAGACTTCCAGAGTTAGTAGTTCATTTTGCCCAGAAAATGCATGCTAATGCAAAATCTGGTCCTTTAATAAGTGGATGTACTGTGCTCAGCCCATGTGCACCATTAACATGATCCTTAATACTTACAAAAAAAAAAAAAAAAAAAAAAAAAAACAGAAGAAAGAGACCCAGCCTACTCTGTGCAGCAAGTGCTGGAAAGATCCAGTTTTTTTATCATCAAAGTGACAAGCATGACGATGCAAAGGCAGGAAGTACTGCCCTCATAAGTCCATGGAGAGCCAAAGTTTTGCTAACAAGAAATGAGTAAAATGAAATGAAAGTATATTCAGCAAATTGGACTTGCAGAGTGGGAAGCCACCCTGTCATCCCAGAAGAAAGAGAAAGACTGCTAATATGTGCAGACGGTGGTTACACATGATCTTTAATCAAACAGTGCTCCCAAGTTGCCTCTGAAGATGGATACTTATGTTCATTGGCTGTACCTGAATAACAAATGTATAGTAAATAAATAAATACCCTTACCATTCTGTCAACAAATATTTTATGTCTGCCTTGTGTAATGAATGCAGAGGCTTGAGCCTCACTTTCATGTAGCAAGTTCTAAAATATGTTTGTGCAGCCAAACTCCTCCTACCCCGCGATTCTAGTGTCAGCCATTTGTTTATCATACGTTGCTGTGCATTACTAATGCATCTGCACCCCTGTAAGTGATTGGCATTATTTTTAATTTTTTATGCCCAATAATGTCTTGATGGGCACTAAAAAACCTGATATGATTTTGTTATACAGTCTGCATACTGTTTTCCACAGTGCAGTTTGTGTTCCTGTTATGCAGCACAGCAAAAATACATTAATTTATGCTGTCTTCTCCCCATTGATTTACAGTGGAAGTTCTCTGAATTTTTGTTTTCTTTGAGTGTCTATGGAGAGAGTATCAGTACATTTTCCATGACTTCTTATTAGCAGAAAGCTAATAAACAGATTTTATATTTATTTTAATATTCTGCTGCAAAGAGTTATTAAATAACTTTTTGTAAAAAACGTGTTTCGAGCTGTAGTGTCAGCTGACCGGTCACTTAGTCCTTCAGCCAGTCATCTACAAGGGACAGTTTTTAATTAAAACTGACGTAGCAGTCTTATCATACATTCTTTTTAAAGCTCATACTTAACCTTATTGACTGTTCATATTTGGTATCAGTAACTCAATTAGTTTTATTAATGCTGTAAATATTTTAGATATAGCTGTCTGTTGCCTAGTTACTGAGTCACAATGTCCTTATAAGGTAACAGATGCATCATCAAACTGAAGAAGGAATTAGCACAGGATTTCATAGGGAGGCAAAATGCTGTGCTAAGGGGCTGTAGAATCAAGTACAGATAGGAAGTAGAAAGTCTTGTGCTGAATTTGAAGGAATAAAAAGTACTTTATGGTGAGAATAAAGTGGTATTTGGTTAAAGTTATCTTTTAAAGATGAAATTCAGCTATTACAGCTATACAAAGGTGTGGAGTGAATGAGATATACAACAAAGGAGCATGGAATTTGAAAATGGGTTAATTTGTCCAGCTTAACAAATATAATGCAACATCTTGCTTTCTTTTTTTATTTGTGAAGCAAAACCATTCATTGCCATTAATAATAAACAAAACATACTGTCCAACTACACTTTGTTAATAAGCTGTGCCTTCTGCTTTGACTTTGACAGTAAGATAAGACACGAGAAGTCAGACAGACTTGGAATCTTGCTATCAATACAGCAATTATTCAGCCTTGTTTTTATTTTTGCAGATACTAATATGATATTCAGTAGATGCCAGAAGAAGGCTTTCCTTTTTTTGTTTTTATTTGGTAACCATGACAGTCTAACCAAGTGCAACCTATTTTCAGCAGAGGCCTAAGGCCATACAAGCTGTTTGCAGTTACACATACAAAAGTAACATAACAAGAGCGATGTAAGATTTAGGCTGTGTACGGCAGTGATACTGTTATTTTTTTGTGTAATTTATCAATATGAAAGAGTACAAGCAGGTAATAGCAAAAATATTGGCAACGGTTGGCAGAATAGTGTAAAGAAGTACATAAAACTGACACTTCTGGCTGTCAAAAATAGAAAAAGTAGATATTAATATTTCAGTAGATCAGTGACAAAATTAAGAGATTCAGATTCAACAAGTAGTGTCATATATGAACCTTGTTTAGTAACTAACATTTGTAATAAAACTTTTCTGATCCTCATACTTTCACATTTGTGCTCTAAGTAACAGTTAATGAATGATAAAGCTCATGAGATGTTTGTATATGTGTTATACTAAATTATAGTGAATATTTAATCTGATATACATTTCCGGTATAAAACTTTGATTTGTTTCTGTATCCCAAGGATTCAACTTGCATGTGTTTTAGCTACTACTGTTTTTGTTTAATATTTCAGAAGAAAAATAATTTGACTTTTTGTTTGCACTTTACACAGGCACTCAATATTGGGTATTCCGGGAGGCCAACCTAGAGCCAGGCTATCCTCAGGATCTGGTGACCTATGGCCATGGCATTCCTTATGATAGGATTGACACAGCAATCTGGTGGGAATTAACAGGACACACCTATTTCTTTCAGGGAGACCGGTAATGTACATTTTCAGAAATGTTTATTTACTTTGGGAAGACAGTGGTGTTTGTTCGTTGCAAGCTGCCAGTATATAGACCGTCTCTCTGCAAAGTTTTATACAGAATGTTTTGGTAAAATCCAACATGCATACCAATAGCCTTAATTTAGTGTATGATTTTTTTAGTTTGTTAGAGAACTTTTTTATGATTCTTTTTTGCTTGTATACTTGCATTTGTTATTTACGCAGCCAGGTAGGGTGCAGGGGAAAGCTGCCTTATTTTCATAAATGGTGTGGAAGTATTGCTTCTGGTTAAATGGATTGATCTGGTCTGCACACCAAATAGATAAGTACTGTGGTGTCCAATCCTAAATCTGCTAAATAGAATTCTTTCACAGTTTGTTCAGTCTTTGTTCACATCTTCTAGCTGAGTGCTTGCACAAATAACCAAAGTATAGGGTATGATTTTTACTGGCCCCCAATCCCCATTGTTTGCATTCTGTGAACACAGTGTACTAACATGGCTGTGCCTGTTTTAACAAGCAAAGCTATGCTGGGGCATTAAGGTATTAAGTTAGCTAGCCCTAAAGAAATGTCTGTTGCTGTTGAATGTGAACGATATGAAGTTTAAATCTGAGCATGACATACAGTGGCTTTGTCAGGAGTTGTCTGGCAGTAGTAAAAAGGCAAGGCCTTTAGTTTCGTCTTTTAAATTTTGATTACTATGTATATTCAGCATAACCTAAATCCAGTCCATCTGATTATTTATTTGTGTGTGTGTGTGTGTGTGTGTGTGTTTGTGTGTGTGTGTGTGTGTGTGTGTGTGTGTGTGTGTGTGTGTGTGTGTGTGTGTGTGTGTGTGTGTGTGTGTGTGTGTGTGTGTGTGTGTGTGTGTGTGTGTGTGTGCGTGTGTGTGTGTGTGTGTGTGTGTGTGTGTGTGTGTGTGTGCGTGCGTGTGTGTGTGTGTGTGTGTGTGTGTGTGTGTGTGTGTGTGTGTGTGTGTGATTTGTACCCGGCTGGCTTTGTTTACCAGTTAACTGTTTTAGATTAATCAGTTTATAATGCAGAATCGGGCACGCTGGATTGATTGAGCACTCCAGTTTTAAGCACTGCTTTATAATGGACAAATTGAGTGCTTTTGTGTCTTTTTGTGCAGAGAAAGTCATTATGCCCAGCCTCCTGTTTTGGTATCATGTTATTTAGTTATCACTTCTGCATATGATTAGTGATGTAGTTCCTAAACTAGCCTGCTGTGAGGTTGGCCAGAAAAAAGACATGCAGGTTTTCTGTCAGTAGGGATGTTTATCGCTAAAGGACTGTACAGGTATTTTAAGAACAGTTCCCGCAATGAGTCTTTTATGAAGGGCAGCAAAGATGTGGTTCAACTCTGAAAAGGATACAGCAACTGTATTTTCTCTCCTCCTAAAAATATTGTTTATGAGGAGAACAGGACCTGTCTTTGTGCAGGAGGCATACAGGCTGTTCAAGTAATCACTGTATAAAACAAAAATAACCAATCACCTTTTTTTGTAACTAGGATGATTAAGTAAAGACTTTCAGTGCTGCGCCATTTCAGTAGGCAGATGAAATAGCTAAGTAAGAAGAAATTGCATTGGATGCAGTTTCAGGAAGGCTGAGTTCCACTGTGTGCAAATAGAAGTGTAAGGTTAGATAACAAATATTTCTGATAACTTTGCAAATCTAAAACACTTCCTAGTGTCGCCAGAGGCAATAGTGGAATAGGGCAAGGGGCGTAAAGATCATGTTTAAAAGCACAAAACATGTTTTTCTATTCAAACAAAAAAGTGTTTGCATGCATCTTTATGCTTGTGAATACTTGTGTGTGAAAAGAAAAGTGGATTTTGAAGCCCTAAGTTTTTAAATATTGCTACGGCATCAATATTCATTGGAGGGTAGGGAGTGGTTACATCATTCTGGGTTCCATCTCCAATACTGCTGTGTTAGCATAAGTAAGTAATTGTAAATTAGTGATTTAACTGCCAAACTGTTAAATTAACAGTTTGGCAAAAACCTAATGATATAGTTAGTAGAACTATTTTTAATGCATGGGTGTGGAAACATCTTTGTTTCTTGTATAAAAATGTATGCATGTGAATACTTTTTTTATACAAAAAATGAAAGCCGTTTTGCACCTTTAGACATGATCTTTAATATCTGTATCTTAAGTGCTTTTAGAAGTTCATATAATCAATTGAATACTTATCTGGATGTTAATAGTTAAACTGTGGGTTTTTAATTTTCATTAACCTTTTGTATTCTAACCTATTGCAGTAGATATTAATTTTTAGGATTTTTCTTCACAGTCCAAGTATTACACAACCAGTTTTAACTTTCTTTTCAAATGATACCTTCACAAATAAGCTGTATTGCTCAAGCATGCATATGTATTTATTTAGTAAACAAACAAACTTTGTAGAAATATGATTCTCTAACCTTATATAAAATGGAGAAACAGCATGCATCTTAACTGAATTACTCCCAAGTAGATCTGTACACTGAAATGTATAGTAGGTTTAAGTACTTGAACTGCTAAAGTTAAAATTGTAAACATTTTTATTTCTCATCCTAGGTACTGGCGCTTCAATGAAGATCGGAGAGCTTCTGACCCAGGATACCCCAAGCCGATTTCTGTATGGGCTGGGATCCCGGATACACCAAAGGGGGCATTTCTAAGTGAAGATGGAGGTAAGCGATAGATAACAATACCCTTGCAGTGTATTGAGAGATACAAGTGTGTGACAGCATTTAGGTCCTTTTAACCTTAGAGCCAGTTGTACTGCATCATGTATACCCGTAAGCATCAAAGCCTTCTGCATGCTCTGTAAACTGGTTGTGTAGTGGTGAGGAAGTCAGCGATGAAGGGCTGGAGGCTGTGTTATGATATTACATTTACACCACTACACACCAGGAGGTCTGTATTTATTGATCTGAGCCCAGACATGATGAGGCCTTTACTGCAAAGGAAACCTTGTGCAATATGTTCTAGTTTACAGCATTCATTTACCTATGGGTTACCTATGTAAGTGCACTAATGTTTAGTGTATTTTTCTATCACTTCTTAAGCCTTTTGGGTACCATACTACAGCTGTTACACTACAGTGCTGATAAAAGCCAAACTGAATATTGGGAAAGAGAGTAATATATGGGGCAGATGTGGTACTAATAACTAACAAAAACTATTTATACAGAATAACCACCAGGAGAGAATGTATGTGTTACAGTGGGTTTTTATTTATTATTTATTTATTGGCATTTGATTATTGGAGAAGTCCGGCTGGGTAGGAGTCCTTTTTCAGTGGAGGCCAGGGAGAAAAGCTCTCCAAAGTATTACAAAACATTTTAAGACAATATTTTTAAAAGTAATACATAAAACAAATACAGTTTAAGTAATTATACAAAATTAGACATAATATGAAAGCATTGGTTAAGAATAGATGCAAGTTATATGACAATGTTTTAATCGTTAGAGAAATTTGGAAGTGGTGTTTCTTATGTAGGAAAAGAAGATTAAATATACAGATGTTACTTAAGAGTTTTGGATGGACATCACTTTTTTGTTTGAGTGAAACAGCATTAGTAAAGGGATAGCTGCACTATCTCTGTGTAAGTACAGCCACCTTTTCTATGTGTAGCATTTACTTTGGCTCCAATTGCACTAGCATCAAATCACAATTGATCAATGCTGACATTTCGAACTATACCCTTAACAAAAAAAAAATGCTACAGGAAAGCCCGCAGTTTTTTTTTTAATTCTTTCACAAAACACTGCCATTACCTTCAGACCAACTTTGTCCGAACAGAGGCATTATTATGGAAAGAGTTTTCCTAAGCTTAAAGTGTAGGTTTAGGGTTAGGCCAAGGTTAGGGTTTGCATGGATTAGTAAGGTGGAGAAGTGCACCACCTTACTACTGCATGTTAACCTTAACCATAGCCTAGCCCTAACCCTGACCTTATACCTTACCTTAGAAAAACACTTTCCATAACTACCACTGCACAAGACAGCACAGACACACACACAACATGCAAAACACGCAATCTACACTAAATCTATCTCCTTCCAAACCCTTAATCTAACTTAATGCACAAACACTTGCATTTCACTACACGTATCCCCTTTCCAACTCCTTACTCAAATCCTAATCCTCAATCACTCACACATTACTAAACCTTTATATTCCCTTACCTAGCCTTTATTCTAACCCTAACCTGCAAACATTTGCACACACAAGCACTTCTGTCCCCTGAAATGAAAACTTTCAAAGCATTTGAAAGTTTTGGCAGTATCATCACCACCTCACTCTTACCTTTTGAAATCCACAACTCAACACACAAAGCTCTAGATAAGGAATACATATAAAAAATATTAGACACCTGGAAATCCTTTGGGAAACCCCTTATAGTATACTGTTAATAAAAATAGGATTGGCATCACCTAGAATGGAATTTGTATTGCATAGCTTCCTTTGACATTTGTGTCTTGCCCTTTTCCTTAGAAAGTCATATAAATCACATTTTTTAAAACAACTTTTTCAGTGCTTCTTGTTTGCAGAGTACATGTTATCCTCTGCAGCTGACATATGTAAAATGAATCCTAAGTCTGCCTTAGGTGAAGCATTCCTCTGACTAGACCGTCCATAATAATTCTCATCAGTTACTGATGTGCTGTTGTTTAACAGAGAGAAAATATTCCATGTAGTAGAACTTAAAGATAAGGCCAGTAGGCAGACTGGCACTTTCATTACTTTTTTGAGTGAAACAGCATTAGTTTTTCATTACTTTTTTGAGTGAAACAGCATTAGTAAAGGGACAGCTGTGCTATAGCTTTGAAAGTAAAACCCCTTTTTTCAGCTGTACCATTTACATTGGCTCCCAGGAACCTAGTGAGCTTGTGGTAAAAGTTAACTTGCATGTGCATCTTCTTTCCAAACAGCTTGAGGTGTTAATAATAATAATAATAATAATAATAATAATAATTTAGCCAGGTAGACCCACTGAATATGCAGTCCCTTTTCATTTAAATGTCTGGCTAAATGACTTGTTCAAGGTTATACAGTAGGCAAATGAGGACTGAGAGTCTCAAACCCTGAACCACAGGAACCAAAACATGAAACCTTAACCTCTGTGGCAACTGTCATAATAATGCTGGTGGTGATGATTTACATTAATGGACTGATTCAGCCAGTTCACGTGTTGCTAGAATGTGCTCACTTTGAGTAGAAAGGTGTTATCTTACATTTTCTTTCCTGGCATGAACAGAGTTTCTTAGTTTATCTGGAGTGCAAAACACACTGGTTTTGCCCTTTGTTTAGTTTATATGTATTGAGAATGAACCAAGCTAATGGCAAAGGTGTCAAAGTCTTTGTAGAACTGTTCTTTAATTGTCACAAGGAAATGTGAAAATCTGAGGAAATTATTTCTCTGCAAGAGGGCACATAGCTCATGTAAGTCCATGACCAGTCCCTTGATGAACAGAAAAATTAACAATGGACCGAGTTACTCCCTGTGGAACACCCTTGTGGACTAAAGTCAGAAAATGACAGAGTGAGACCCTGAAATAGTGTTTAGAAATGCATTCTAGATCCGCAGTATAGTTGGT